>NW_022631079.1:2403575-2457500 GCF_010015895.1 Lontra canadensis
AAAAAAAAAAAAAAACAAGAGGCAGTACCAAAGGCTAGGGACCTAATCAATACAGACATTGGTAATAGGTCAGATCTAGAGTTCAGAATGACGATTCTCAAGGTTCTAGCCGGGTTTGAAAAGGCCGGAAGATAGTAGAGAAACCCTCTCGGGAGATATAAAAGCCCTTTCTGGAGAAATAAAAGAACTAAAATCTAACCAAGTTGAAATCAAAAAAGCTATTAATGAGGTGCAATCAAAAATGGAGGCTCTCACTGCTAGGATAAATGAGGCAGAAGAAAGAATTAGTGATATAGAAGACCAAATGACAGAGAATAAAGAAGCTGAGCAAAAGAGGGACAAACAGCTACTGGACCACGAGGGGAGAATTCGAGAGATAAGTGACACCATAAGACGAAACAACATTAGAATAATTGGGATTCCAGAAGAAGAAGAAAGAGAGAGGGGAGCAGAAGGTATATTGGAGAGAAATATTGGAGAGAATTTCCCCAATATGGCAAAGGGAACAAGCATCAAAATCCAGGAAGTGCAGAGAACCTCCCTCAAAATCAATAAGAATAGGTCCACACCCCGTCACCTAATAGTCAAATTTACAAGTCTTAGTGACAAAGAGAAAAGCCTGAAAGCAGCCCGGGAAAAGAAGTCTGTAACATACAATGGTAAAAATATTAGATTGGCAGCAGACTTATCCACAGAGACCTGGCAGGCCAGAAAGAGCTGGCATGATATATTCAGAGCCCTAAACGAGAAAAACAGGCAGCCAAGAATACTATATCCAGCTAAGCTATCATTGAAAATAGAAGGAGAGATTAAAAGCTTCCAGGACAAACAAACACTGAAAGAATTTGCAAACACCAAACCAGCTCTACAGGAAATATTGAAAGGGGTCCTCTAAGCAAAGAGAGACCCTAAAAGTAGTAGATCAGAAAGGAACAGAGACAATATACAGTAACAGTCACCTTACAGGCAATACAATGGCACTAAATTCATATCTCTCAATAGTTACCCTGAATGTTAATGGGCTAAATGCCCCAATCAAAAGACACAGGGCATCAGAATGGATAAAAAAACAAAACCCATCTATATGTTGCCTACAAGAAACTCATTTTAAACCCGAAGACACCTCCAGTGAGGGGGTGGAAAAGAATTTACCATGCTAATGGACATCAGAAGAAAGCAGGAGTGGCAATCCTTATATCAGATCAACTAGATTTTAAGCCAAAGACTATAATAAGAGATGAGGAAGGACACTATATCATACTCAAAGGATCTGTCCAACAAGAAGATCTAACAATTCAAATTTCTATGCCCCTAACATGGGAGCAGCCAACTATATAAACCAATTAATAACAAAATCAAAGAAACACAGCAACAATAATACAATAATAGTAGGGGACTATATCACTCCCCTGAAATGGACAGATCATCCAAGCAAAAAATCAACAAGAAAATAAAGGCCTTGAATGACAAACTGGACCAGATGGACATCACAGATATATTCAGAACATTTCATCCCAAAGCAACAGAATACACATTCTTCTCTAGTGCACATGGAACATTCTCCAGAATAGATCACATCCTGGGTCCTAAATCAGGTCTCAACCGGTATCAAAAGATTGGGATCATTCTCTGCATATTTTCAGACCACAATGCTCTGAAGCTAGAACTCAATCACAAGAGGAAACTTGGAAAGAACCCAAATACATGGAGACTAAACAGCATCCTTCTAAAGAATGAATGGGTCAACCAGGAAATTCAAGAAGAATTGAAAAAATTCATGGAAACAAATGATAATGAAAACACAATGGTTCAAAATCTGTGGGACATAACAAAGGCAGTCCTGAGAGGAAAATACATAGCGGTACAAGCCTTTCTCAAGAAACAAGAAAGGTCTCAGGTACACAACTTAACCCTACACCTAAAGGAGCTAGAGAAAGAACAAGAAAGAAACCCTAAACCCAGCAGGAAAAGGGAAATCATAAAGATCAGAGCAGAAATCAATGAAATAGAAACCAAAAAAACAATAGAACAAATCAACGAAACTAGGAGCTGGTTCTTTGAAAGAATTAATCAGATTGATAAACCCCTGGCCAGACTTATCAAAAAAAAAAGAGAAAGGACCCAAATCAATAAAATCAGGAATGAAAGAGGAGAGATCACAACGAACACCAAAGAAATGCAGACAATTATAAGAACATACTATGAGCAACTCTACGCCAACAAATTTGACAATCTGGAAGAAATGGATGCATTCCTAGAGACCTATAAACTACCACAACTGAACCAGGAAGAAATAGAAAGCCTGAACAGACCCATAACCAGTAAGGAGATTGAAACAGTCATCAAAAATCTCCAAACAAACAAAAGCCCAGGGCCAGATGGCTTCCCGGGGGAATTCTACCAAACATTTAAAGAAGAACTAATTCCTATTCTCCTCAAACTGTTCCAAAAAATAGAAATGGAAGGAAAACTTCCAAACTCATTTCATGAGGCCAGCATCCCCTTGATCCCAAAACCAGACAAGGATCCCATCAAAAAAGAGAACTACAGACCAATATCCTTGATGAACACAGATGCGAAAATTCTCACCAAAATACTAGCCAATAGGATTTAACAGTACATTAAAAGGATTATTCACCACGACCAAGTGGGATTTATTCCAGACCAGCAAGTTTGGTTCAACATCTGCCAATCAATCAATGTGATACAACACATTAATAAAAGAAAGAACAAGAACCATATGATACTCTCACTAGATGCTGAAAAAGCATTTGACAAAGTACAGCATCCCTTCCTGATCAAAACTCTTCAAAATGTAGGGATAGAGGGCGCATACCTCAATATTATCAAAGCCATCTATGAAAAACCCACCGCAAATATCATTCTCAATGGAGAAAAACTGAAAGCTTTTCCGCTAAGGTCAGGAACACGGCAGCTATATCCATTATCACCACTGCTATTCAACATAGTATTAGAAGTCCTAGCCTCAACAATCAGACAACAAAAGGAAATTAAAGGCATCCAAATCGGCAAAGAAGAAGTCAAACTAACACTCTTCACAGATGATATGATACTATATGTGGAAAACCCAAAAGACTCCACTCCAAAACTGCTAGAGCTTGTACAGGAATTCAGTAGTGTCAGGATATAAAATCAATGCACAGAAATCAGTTGCATTTCTCTACACCAACAACAAGACAGAAGAAAGAGAAATTAAGGAGTCAATCCCATTTACAATTGCACCCAAAACTATAAGATACCTAGGAATAAACCTAACCAAAGAGGTTAAGAATCTATACTCAGAAAACTATAAAGTACTCATGAAAGAAATTGAGGAAGACACAAAGAAATGGAAAAATGTTCCATGCTCCTGGATTGGAAGAATAAACATTGTGAAAATGTCTATGCTACCTAAAGCAATCTACACATTTAATGCAATTCCTATCAAAGTACCATCCATTTTTTTCAAAGAAATGGAACAAATAATCCTAAAATTTATATGGAACCAGAAAAGACCTCAAATAGCCAAAGGAATATTGAAAAAGAAAGCCAAAGTTGGTGGCATCACAATTCAGGACTTCAAGCTCTATTTCAAAGCTGTCATCATCAAGACAGCATGGTACTGGCACAAAAACAGACACATAGATCAGTGGAACAGAATAGAGAGCCCAGAAATAGACCCTCAACTCTATGGTCAACTAATCTTCGACAAAGCAGGAAAGAATGTCCAATGGAAAAAAGACAGCCTCTTCAATAAATGGTGTTGGGAAAATTGGACAGCCACATGCAGAAAAATGAAATTGGATCATTTCCTTACACCACACACGAAAATAGACTCAAAATGGATGAAGGACCTCAATGTGAGAAAGGAATCCATCAAAATCCTTGAGGAGAACACAGGCAGCAACCTCTTCGATCTCAGCCGCAGCAACATCTTCCTAGGAACATCTCCAAAGGCAAGGGAAGCAAGGGCAAAAATGATCTATTGGGATTTCATCAAGATCAAAAGCTTTTGCACAGCAAAGGAAACAGTTAACAAAACCGAAAGACAACTGACAGAATGGGAGAAGATATTTGCAAACGACATATCAGATAAAGGGCTAGTGTCCAAAATCTAGAAAGAACTTAGCAAACTCAACACCCAAAGAACAAATAATCCAATCAAGAAATGGGCAGAAGACGTGAACAGACATTTCTGCAAAGAAGACATCCAGATGGCCAACAGACACATGAAAAAGTGCTCCACATCACTCGGCATCAGGGAAATACAAATCAAAACCACAATGAGATATCACCTCACACCAGTCAGAATGGCTAAAATTAACAAGTCAGGAAATGACAGATGCTGGCGAGGATGCGGAGAAAGGGGAACCCTCCTACACTGTTGGTGGGAATGCAAGCTGGTGCAACCACTCTGGAAAACAGCATGGAGGTTCCTCAAAATGTTGAAAATAGAACTACCCTATGACCCAGGAATTGCACTACTGGGTATTTACCCTAAAGATACAAACGTAGTGATCCAAAGGGGCACGTGCACCCGAATATTTATAGCAGCAATGTCTACAATAGCCAAACTATGGAAAGAACCTAGATGTCCATCAACAGATGAATGGATAAAGAAGATGTGGTATATATACACAATAGAATACTATGCAGCCATCAAAAGAAATGAAATCTTGCCATTTGCGACAACGTGGATGGAACTAGAGGGTATCATGCTAGTGAAATAAGTCAATCGGAGAAAGACAACTATCATATGATCTCCCTGATATGAGGGAGAGGAGATGCAACATGGGGGGTTAAGGGGTAGGAGAAGAGTAAATGAAACAAGATGGGATTGGGAGGGAGATAAACCATAAGTGGCTCTTAATCTCACAAAACAAACTGAGGGTTGATGGGCAGGAGGGGGGTTGGGAGAGGGGGGTTGGGGTTATAGACATTGGGGAGGTTATGTGCTGTGGTGAGTGCTGTGAAGTGTGTAAACCTGGTGATTCATAGACCTGTACCCCTGGGGATAAAAATATAGGTTTATAAAAAATAAAATAAATAAAATAAATAAAAGCATCCAAAGGAAGAAAGACGTTTCCACCAGGACCTCAAGAAGAGTAGTTAGCTGTGGAGTGGGGTTCAAGAGGCGAGCCCATGAGCCACTCACACCCGCCACCTGCCTGCAGACGGCATGTGACTTAAAACGCACACATCAAGCCTCAGTTATGTTTTCCTGGACCCGTGAATGTGTCCAGCTGACTACAAGGATGTTCACTAATGAGCCGGTCCCCTATCACACCCGATGCAAAGACCGAACTCTAAATGGGCAGAAAGGCAGGCACAGGGGCCAATCCCTGAGCGAGGCTTGGCGGGAGAAGAAAATCAGCATCTCCAGAGCCTACAGAGGGTCCAGGGGTGAGCCCAGTCACCATGTGGACCTCAGTGCCAGGCTGTCCTCTTCCTCCAGATTCTAGAACTACATGGGAACCTGACTGGCCACCCACTCCAAACACTTGCAAATACTAGAGATCTTTAAAAAACTTGCTGATTTCAGATCCTCATTTTTCCAGCCCATAAAACCTCAGGATCTAAAGAAAATCTATTGATCTTTGAAACAACAAAGGTGAATAAATTCCAGAAAGGATTCTGGGACCTGTTTGATGCTGGTTCAACAACTTTCATCAAAACCACCTACAGCGATTTGAATTCATTTTAACGTGTTTTGTAAACCACTCAAGTCCTTAACATCTCTTGCTGAAGGATGGAGGCTAAGAGCCTCCATGCAGAATGCAAGGAGGAGGGAAACACACTCTTTCTGCATTTTGAGCTGTCCTGATTCGCTGGCTGGCTTCCAGACTATGGGATGAAATCAGGACCTAAATTTGTCACTGACCTGTTTTCCCATCTCTGGTATAGTCAGCTCATGTAAGTCCAGTGCTTGCCACTCATTTTTGTGTGAAACTCAGGTTTCACCTATTCTGTTTTTCATATCCGAATTTTGCCGATAGTAACCTAAACTTCTAGTTATCTTCAGAAGTGGGGAGCGGCACAATGGCATGGGGGCCAAAGACGCCCAGGAGAGATCCAAGCCAAAAACACAAAATGTCCCCCCATGAATGAGCTCATACACGTGCTATTTCCAGATCCCTGCTGAGGACACAAAAGGCTAAGGAGAAATCAGAAAAATGACGGAGCTGACCTGATTCCATTCAGCATTTTTGAAAGCCTTTGCTCTGCACTGATTGAGAACAAATCTCACCCGGGCCCTGCCCAGCCCCTGGCATTGAGAGCTCTTTGGTGAGGTGTTTGATGCCTAGAATCCTAGAATAGGGCACACAAAAACAAAATACACAGCTCCTGGCCCCCCAAAATGCCCAGTCCAGTGGAGGAAAGATGCATGAGCATTGACTAGCGAGCAGAGCAAGTGCCTTGTTGGAGGGGAGCCCTGGCTGGTGGAGCAGAGACAACAGGCGTCCAACCCGGCAAGAGCCGAGAGGAAGGTTAGGGAGGGAAGGCTACTTGGAGGGAGTGAAAGCGACAGAAAATGAGAGCAATCCTATACCAGGAGGACACTGGTTGCCAAGCTTCAGTGAGCAGAAGACCCACCAGAGGGCTTCTGTTGAAATGCAGATTCCACTATGCATCCATCAAAAGAAATGAAATCTTGCCATTTGCGACGACGTGGATGGAACTAGAGGGTATCATGCTTAGCGAAATAAGTCAATCAGAGAAAGACAACTATCATATGATCTCCCTGATATGAGGGAGAGGAGATGCAACATGGGGGTTAAGGGTACAGGAGAAGAGTAAATGAAGCAAGATGGGATTGGGAGGGAGATAAACCATAAGTGACTCTTAATCTCACAAAACAAACTGAGGGTTGCTGGGGGGAGGGGGGTGGGAGAGGGGGGGTGGGGTTATGGACATTGGGGAGGGTATGTGCTATGGTGAGTGCTGTGAAGTGTGTAAACCTGGCGATTCACAGACCTGTACCCCTGGGGGAAAAAAATTATGTTTATAAAAAATAAAATTAAAAACAAACAAACAAAAAGAAATGCAGATTCCCAGCCACCCCCTCCAAGGGTATTGTCCACTGGGACCACAGTGGATCCCCAGAATCTGATTTTTTACAGCATTTCCAGGTGATTCTCTTGACACCTGGTCCTAGTCCCCATTTTGAGAATCATATTCCCTAAACCAAGCCAAAGTCACGGCCAGTCTGGAAAGCCCCTGCTCCAGCGCCCCATGGAAAAGGCCTCAGGACTGACTCTGCCTATTTTTTCTGGTCTTTCAGCTGCCACCGGCTTGCACCCAGCTCCTGTTCTCCTGGGAACCCTCAGGCCCTCCTCTGGGGAAATAAGCTCTCTGGAAAGGACACCCTCCACTCCCCAAGGTCAAGCGAAGGTCTTGAGTTACTGTGATCAGGAAGAATTCGCTTTCCATCCTGACATCCAAAGAACAAAAAATCTCGGTCTTTAATGAAAACATTGTGAAACATCCTCAGGGAGGCCGGGTTATTCGCAGCAGAGACCGGGAACCTTTCCTAGGAAGCCTCTAGATTGTGTCTTGTGGGGGTGGGGGGAGCCCCCCCAGGGCCCTGCGAGCCAGTTCTTGAAGGGCTCACCCTATCCCACTCCCGCCTCTCACAGCAGATGCGCACGGATCAGGGCTTCATCTCCCTGCAGTCCAGTTAGTTTTACGCTTCCCTCCCTATTTTCAGAAGATAAGGTGTGACAGCCTCTGATAAGGCCCCAGGGATTCTCACCAAAGGATTCTCTGAAGCATCCAGAAGAAGTTCTGAAGGCTGATGTCGCCTAGAGCCTCCCGGAATGGACAGAGCTTGGTAAGACAATTCACACCCACCACACACCCTCTGACGGAAAAGTGCTCGGGACACACCCCTCGTCACTCGATTCCCCAACCAGACTGGTCTTATTTCTTCTGTCCCCTGTGGTCCCTTTCTGCATCATGTCCCTCCAGGGCTGATGCATTCCCTGACTCGGATGTGTCCGCCTTCCCAGTCTCTCCCATCCTTTTGCTTACGTTCCCTACACAACCCACTCAGAGCCTCCTTGTAGGTGCCCGGGTGACCCGCAGTCACCACAGGCTCGGAACCAGCCTCCTGACTCCAATCCCTCCCTTCAAGGTCTGCCAAACGTGGCTACTGTCTGGGGAAGCCTCCACACACCGGCCCCCCAACACCTCCGCGAAAGACCTTCTTCAGCACGGGGTCCCCCTTCACCCCACGCAACAGCCAAACAGACCTTCACGCTGGATTCTTTCAAGGCTTTGAGTTGCGGCTGCTTTTAAACTTTGTTTTCAGAAATGTTCTAAGTACACGTGGTCAGCATTCAACCAATGCAAGAGGTGGGAGGGGAAAACCAGGTCTCCCTTCACCAGTGACTCCCCTCTATGCACCCCTTCCCGGAGACAACAATGTTGCTGGTTTCAGAGCTCTTCACTGTGTCAGTGTCTGTGTGGATACACGCCACCCCCCTTTAAAAATAAATAAGAGCACACTATAGACACTGTTCTGCACTTGGCTTTTGTCACCTGATGGTGTCGTAGGGATTGTTCTGCATCAATACCTAGGATCAGATCGCCTTCATCCTGTTCAGCAGCGGTAGAATATTGCATCATAAAATTTATCATAATTTATGTCAGCAGTACTCAAGTACACAATTTGATGAGTGTAGACTTTAGGTACTAAAAACGATGCTAACCTATACATCTAGCTCTACTTAGAGGCACGCTGACACCGGAACTTCTGTGTCTCTCCCTTGCGGGGCCCTTCCTTGAACGGTTTTTTCCCAAAAAGGGAACCGTGAAATTACATATATATGGCAAGACCCACGAAATCTGGAACAGCACCTGGATGTGGCATAAACGGTCTATGAGAGCAGAGGCCAAGTGTGTACTTTACATTTCGAAGACTGTCACTGCATTCCAAACTCAAGTCCAAATTCACGTTCTCACCATCTCCCACAACACCCTGGGCTTCTCCTAACACCTCGGGTAGGCTGCAACGCTTTGCACCTTGTTTCCTATACTCGGGTGCTTGCCCCTTCTTCGTGGGGTTGCAAGCCCCCTGAAGTCAGCACTCAAGTCCTCCATCTACTCTGCCCAGCACCCATCGTAGGGCCTTTGCCCAGCGGACACTCAAAAATGTGTTCCATCTGTGTCAAGTCCTTTTCAGACGCGATGGTTATATAATCAGTCAACAAAATGCCGATTAGGTGAATATTAATATCCTGCCTCACCTTAAATACAATTTAATTTTAGATTGTGCCCCTGAGATACCAGCCCCGCCAACTCTGTAGATCTAATGACTGTGCTCTTTCTCATCATTAACGTCATGTAAAAAATAGTACAGAGTGGTGGCCCAAGGCCAAAGACCTACAAAATATTACCTAACGTGTTCTTCCCACTCTGTTATTAATATCAAGCCACTGATAGTGCAGTCCAAATAGAACCTTGCAAAGAAATTTAATTTGCAAATATGAAGAAGAAAAGCTTATTGCGGCCGCCACATGCTGGCTGCCTCATTCTTGTTATCTTCTATTACTTTGCCACGGAGGCACATTTCATTTGTTAGACATAGTTGGTTCTTGACAAAACAGCAGTGGGAATTAGAAAGCTCTTCAAGTTCTTTGCAGTGTCTGCTGATAAGTTTGGAGCCATTCAAGTTCAGGTGCCCAGAATATGTGGGCATTCAATGGGATGGGAGGGATCTTCTCTCATTTAAAGCGATATTAAGCTTGGCAATATTGGAATCTGTGCTGAAGGCCTCATTTTTCCTTGATCTAATAAAAGCTTATATTAGAGGACCCCCAAATTCAGTGTTAGCATTACTGTACATTACTCTGAACCTCTTTGACTATCATTAGATCTTTACTTGATTCCGACCCAGCTAGTCCCTCTGTGTTTCCTGTATCTCTGCTTCTTCATTAACCCCGGTATCCTATAACTATGATATGCCTCATCATCCCCTGGGAAGCTTATTAAAAACACAGACCACTAGTCCCACCCCTACCCTGTGTGACTCAATGATTTCTCTAGCCAAAGTTTAGTCCCTACCACATAGCCTTGACGTCACCAGAAATTCAGACTCTCGGGCCCCACCGCAGCCCCCCTGAGTTAGACCCTGCCCTATTAACCAGATCCCCACCAGACTCATACATGCCCTAAACTGGAGAGAAGCACTGAGCTGTACCCCCTTCCTTCCCCTCTTTTCTGTTTGTCTCCTTGACTTCATCCCCTCTCGTCTAGTCAAAGACATTATTCCTTAAATCTCATCTTTATTTTCTTCTGTCATCACCATATGAGACTCAGGGAACATCACAGTGAATGAGTCGAAGATGCTACCATTGTAGAGTTGATGTTCTCTTCTGGAGGACAGGTTATGAGTGAGAGCAACAACTGAAATAAAATAGGGAATGACTGGGATAGGTTAAGAAAGAAAGAAACACAGCAGAATGAGAATGAGGCAGGAATCCCCATTCCTACTTTACAGATGAGCTAATGAAAGTCAGAGGTGCCCAAGGCAGGACAGAGTCACACAGCCAGTAATTGGCAGGTCTCTCTAAAACCAGAGTCCACTGTTTTGACATCTCTGCAAAATGGCGTCATGGAAAACCAAGTGGGATTCCTCCATACCCCCCTTGTTGCTCTCTTTTCCCAGGATTTCTGACCCCTCTCCTCCCAATTCCACAGGGGGGAGGAAAAAGCCTAACCTTTCACCCCAACCCCAGAAGGTCCAACTGTCCCTCCTGTGAATAAGGAAATGAACCATTTTGTCATAATTTTAAAATTCCATCATCTTCTCTCTGGGAAAACAAAAACAAAAACTAACAACTGCTTCTCTGTATCTACAGATCACTGATAGTTTCTCCTTGAATCTTTCCCCAGAAGTGGCACAGGTAATAAACTAAAACACACACCTAGCTTACAGAACAGATCTCAAATCTTCTCTCTTCCAGTTAGAAAGACATGTGGCTGATACAAGTCAACTTTCGGCAAACTCCTGCCCAAAGAGCAGGGTTCAGTTTTCACAGGTACTACCCTAAAATATCCTCATCCAACTCTGATTCTCTGAAATGTTGTCATCTGTGATACAATAGAAATATTCAGGTTCTACAACATTTTAACAAACCACAAACACCATGCATTCGTTCCAAGAGAATCTTTTACAACTTTGCCCGTATTTAAATGTGACAACTACAAACAGATTTCATTTTATACAAATACTTATAAGAAAAGTTGGAGCTGGGAATGCCTGGGGGCTCAGTTGGTTGAGCATCTGCCTTCGGTTCAGGTCATGATCCCAGGGCCTGAGAACCAGCCCCACGTCAGGCTCCCTGCTCAGCGGAGAGCCTTCTTCTCCTTCTCTCTCTCCTCCTCCCTGTCCCACTCATTCTCTCCCTCCCCCGTCTCTCTCAAATAAAATCTTTTAAAAAAGAAAGAAAAGACAATTTAGTGCTTGTTGAACCAGGTAATGGGAAGAGATTTTGGCTTCAACAATAGTAATGAACTTTTTAAAAATTAGCCTTGGAAAAAAAAGTGCCTTGGAACCATTAGTTTAATGCAAAGTAAAAGAAAAGCATTAAATACTTGCTTGCAACATTTTTTCCACCTTTCCCCCTTTGTGTGTGATGCCATATGGTATTCAAATTTGACTGTGATTACTCTTAATCATGAGTATTGCCAATAATTGGCTTATAAAACCAGACATAAGCCATGCAGTAAAAGGCTTTTCCCTACAGACAAAGGCTAACTGAGGAATGAGCCCATGAAGATCTTTCTCTTCCTCTGGGTTTTGCTGTGTGGGAATGTGAGACCTGAGCCCACCTATTGAGAATGAGGCTGACACATTAAACCAAGAGTGTTGGCTAAAAAATGGATCCAGAATTTTAATTATTTTTATTAACATATAATGTACTATTTGCCCCAAGGGTACAGGTCTGTGAATCATCAGATTTACACACTTCACAGCACTCACCATAGCACATACCCTCCCCAACCAGCCTCTCAACACCCCCCTGCCCCCGGCAACCCTCAGTTTGTTTTGTTAGATTAAGAGTCTCTTATGGTTTGTCTCCCTCCCGATCCCATCTTCTTTCATTTTTTTCCTTCCCTACCCCCCAAAACTCCCACCCTGTCTCTTAAATTCCTTATATCAGGGAGTTCATATGACAATTGACTTTCTCTGATTGACTTATTTTTCTCAGCTTAATACCCTCTAGTTCCATCCACGTCACTGCAAATGGCAAGATTTCATTTCTTTTGATGGCTGCATAGTATTCCATTGTGTGTATATATATATATATATATATATATATATATATATATATACACACACACACATATACACACACCACTCTTCTTTATCCATTCATCTATTGATGGACATCTAGGTTCTTTCTATAGTTTGGCTATTGTGGACACTGCTGCTATAAACATTGGGGTGTACGTGCCCCTTCAGATCACTATGTTTGTATCTTCAGGGTAAATACCCAGTAAGGCAATTGCTGGGTCAAAGGTAGCTCTATTTTCAACTCTTTGAGGAAACTCCATGCTGTTTTCCAAAGTGGCTGCACCAGCTTGCATTCCCACCAACAGCGTAGGAGGGTTCCCCTTTCTCCGCATCCTCACCAATATCTATCATTTCCTGACTTGTTAATTTTAGCCGTTCTGACTGGTGTGAGGTGGTATCTCATTGTGGTTTTGATTTGTATTTCCCTTATGTCGAGTGATATAGAGCACTTTTTCACGTGTCTGTTGGCCATCTGGATGTCTTCTTTGCAGAAATGTCTATTCATATCCTCTGCTCATTTCTTGATTGGATTATTTGTTCTTTTGGTGTTGAGTTTGATAAATTCTTTATAGATTTTGGATAACTGCCCTTTATCTAATATGTCATTTGCAAATATCTTCTCCCATTCTGTTGGCTATCTTTTGGTTTTGTTAACTGTTTCCTTTGCTGTGCAAAAGCTTTTGATCTCGATGAAGTCCCAATAGTTCATTTTTGCTCTTGCTCCCCTTACCTATGGCAATCTTTCTAGGAAGAAGGTGCTGCGGCTGAGGTCAAAGAGGTTGCTGCCTATGTTCTCCTCAAGGATTTTGATGGCTTCCTGTCTCACATTGAGGTCTTTCATCCATTTTGAGTCTATTTCTGTGTGTGGTATAAGGAGATGGTCCAGTTTCATTCTTATGCATATGGCTGTCCAATTTTCCCAACACCATTTGTTGAAGAGATTGTCTTTTTTCCATTGGACGTTCTTTCCTGCTTTGTCAAAGATTAGTTGACCATAGAGTTGAGGGTCCATTTCTGGGCTCTCTATTCTGTTCCATTGATCTATGTGTCTGTTTTTGTGCCAGTACCATACTGTCTTAATGATGACATTTTTGGAATAGAGCTTCAAGTCTAGAATTGTGATGCCACCAACTTTGGCTTTCTTTTTCAACATTCCTCTGGCTATTCAAGGTCTTTTCTGGTTCCATATAAATTTTAGGATTATTTGTTCCATTTCTTTGAAAAAAAATTGATGATGTTTTGATAGGAATTACATTAAACGTGTAGATTGCTTTAGATAGCATAGACATTTTCACAACATTTGTTCTTCCAATCCATGAGTATGGAACATTTTTCCATTTCTTTGTGTCTTCTTCAATTTCTTTCATGAGTACTTTATAGTTTTCTGAGTACAGATTCTTTGCCTTTTTGGTTAGATTTATTCCTAGGTATCTTGTGGTTTGGGGGGCAATTGTAAATGGGATCAACTCCTTAATTTCTCTTTCTTCTGTCTTGTTGTTGGTGTATAGAAATGCAACTGATTTCTGTGCATTGATTTTGTATCCTGACACTTTACTGAATTCCTGTACATGTTCTAACAGATTTGGAGTGGAGTCATTTGGGTTTTCCACATAAAGTATCATATCATCTGGAAAGAGTGAGAGTTTGACTTCTTCTTTGCCAATTTGGTTGCCTTTTATTTCTTTTTGTTGTCTGATTACCAAGGCTAGGATTTCTAGTTCTATGTTGAATAGCAGTGGTGATAGTGGATAGCCCTGCTGTGTTCCTGACCTTAGGGGAAAAGCTCTCAGTTTTTCCCCATTGAGAATGATATTAACTGTGAGTTTTTCATAGATAGCTTTGATGATATTGAGGAATGTGCCCTCTATCCCTACACTTTGAAAAGTTTTGATCAAGAAAGGATGCTGTACTTTGTCAAATGCTTTTTAAGCATCTAATGAGAGTATCATATGGTTCTTGTTCTTTATTTTATTAATATATTATATCATATTGATTGATTTGCAGATGTTGAACCAACCTTGAAGCCCAGGACTCAATCCTACTTGATCGTGGTGAATAATCCCTTTAATGTACTGTTGGATCCTATCGGCTAATATTTTGAGGAAATTTTTTGCATCCGTGTTCATCAAGGATATTGGTCTGTATTTCTCCTTTTTGATGGGATCTTTTTCTGGTTTTGGGATCAAGGTAATGTTGGCCTCATAAAATGAGTTTGGAAGTTTTCCTTCCATTTCTATTTTTTGGAACAGTTTCAGGAGAATAGGTATTAATTCTTCTTTAAATGTTTGATAGAATTCCCCTGGGAAGCTGTCTGGCCCTGGGCTCTGGGTTTTGGGGGAGATATATATTTTTTTTTTTTAGGAGAGTTCTTTTTTTTTTTTTAATTTTATTTTTTATAAACATATATTTTTTTTTCCCCAGGGGTACAGGTCTGTGTGGGGGAGATTTTTGATGACTGCTTCAATTTCCTTACTGGTTATGGGTCTGTTCAGGTTTTCTCTTTCTTCCTGGTTCAGTTTTGGTAGTTTATATGTCTCTAGGAATGCATCCATTTCTTCCAGATTGTCAAATTTGGTGGCATATAGTTGCTTATAATATGTTCTTATAATTGTTTGTATTTCTTTGGTGTTGATTGTGATCTTCCTTCTTTCATTCATGGTTTCACTTATTTGGGTCCTTTCTCTTTTCTTTTTGATAAGTCTGACCAGGGGTTTATCAATCTTAGTAATTCTTTCAAAGAACCAGCTCCTAGTTTTGTTGATTTGTCCTACTGTTCTTTTGGTTTCTGTTTCATTGAGTTCTGATCTGATTGGTATTATTTCTCTTCTCCTGCTGGGTTTAGACTTTCTTTGTTATTCTTTTTCTAGCTCCTTTAGGTGTAGGGTTAGGTTGTGTACTTGACCTTTTTTGTTTTTTGAGAAAGGCTTGTATCGCTATATACTTTCCTCTCAGGTCCATCTTTGCTGTGTCCCACAGATTTTGAACAGTTGTATTTTCATTTTCATTTGTTTACATGAATTTTTAAAAAATTATTCCTTAATTTCCTGGTTGACCCATCCATTCTTTAATAGGATGCTCTTTAACCTCCATGTATTTGAGTTCTTTCCAGCTTTCCTCTTGTGATTGAGTTCTAACTTCAGAGCATTGTGGTCTGAAATATGCAGGGAATGATCCCAATCTTTTGGTACCAGTTGAGACCTGATTTGTGACCCAGGATGTGATCTGTTTTAGAGAATGTTTCATGTGCACTAGAGAAGAATGTATATTCTGTTGCTTTGGGATAGAATGTTCTGAATACAGGAGCCAGAATTTCTAAAACAAACTGAAAGCCTATGCTATCTGAGGACCACTGGCTACCACATTGCATCAAACCTAATATGCCACCCATTGTAAGACATGCCATTATTTTATGCAGCACTAAGGAAAACCTCTATACCTGTGACATAATACTTTCTTAAGTCTAGGTTTTTCAAATCTGTTATTGAAATAGTTCTTTTAGACTTATTTGGGTTTACATTTTCATTCTGTCTCCTTTTTAGACATAATAATAGGGTACATGGAAACAAATTTAAGGTCAACCCCACACTTCACACTTAGTCTGACTCTCCTTAGATCTAGGATATGTCATCCTTTTCTGTGCCAGTAAGGCCACTGGTGATGGGTTTTTTTTTTTTTTTTTTAAGGAATGGTCCAGTGTTCTCTTTAGGACATTCCTCAAACCCAGTGGCACCCATTCTTCAAACATCAATATGCATATTGAGCAATGACCATGTCGCAATTACAGCCTGGCCACCAGTGATTGTAAGACACATTGAAATATTAAAATATAGAAAATGTGGAATACAGTGTATGTGCTATTCTTATCCTTCTTGTTGCCATGGACTCTACCCATCAACCAGTGAACATGACCACCAAGAGGCCACCCTACCTCCTGCTATCACAGGGCTAAGTGGAGCTTCGGAATCAGGTCCAACAACTGGAGAGAGAGGGCCAAAAAGTGGGTCTGAGTTGCAGGATCCTATAAGGCAAGAGTGATTGTTGAATGATGAATCATTGTTGAAACTTTATGCTGTATCAGAAAGCAATTCTTCAAGGCCATGGCAACTGGCTGGCAATTGGGATTATAGAGACATTATAATTCTTCATCTGACACATCCAACCTGACTGAATAGTGTCTGACATTATTTGCCACAATACAAAGAGGAATTCAGCATCAATGGTTTAGAATACAATGTTTTTAAGTTAGTGTAGTAAGTGATGGTCTATGTCCAGAGTCATTTAAAAAAAAAAAAATGTGTTTATCACAGAGTATGAGGGGGAGCTTGGAAGCAATCTTTATGAATCAGAATACAATTTAAGAATAAATATATTCAAGATAATAATACATTTGCAAGGAAAGAGAGAATCATCTTGAAATTAAATGCCCTCTAAAATCAGTTGTGTACAGTGAATGAGTCCTCAGGATGAAGTGGGCACTTTGAATATCATCATTTCCTAAAGGAGAACAGGAGAACTCTGAGGCTTGCAAATGTTAGGGAACTTGTACAAGGTCTCTCATGGGGAAATGGCAGAGCTAAGATGGGTTAGACCTGGTCTTTTAATCTACTAAGCCTAGTTGCTTTCCCTTACACCTCACTGTCCATTGTCACTAATTTACAAGGAGATAAAATAAAACCTGGGGTCCCAACTGAGCCTTTAATGAAAATCAGAAGGGTGCTTTGTTCAACTCTCACCCAGATAGTAGAGTCCTCTGCATTGATTTAGACATGTAGCTTACTCAGATTTTGGAATTCCTCATGTGAATTGGGATATATGGGAAATGGTTGGAGGACCCATAATTTACACATTGAGGTAAGAAAACAAAGAAACATTTAAATATTTTCTTCAGATTTACACCAACTCTTTTGTTGCCATTGACAACAATGGACAGTTCCTGGTTGTATGGAAGTATAAAGAGAAAGAGAAAGAGACAGGGAAAGAATGAATGATGACAGTGAGGACAGACACATGGATATAACTCATCATTGGACTTTTTGGAGAGCTTTATCATTTTTCTCAGTAGCCATATTCAGGGCTGCCCATAGGCATAAAGTGAGGCAATCTATAAAAGATGGAATAATATCTTCTTTTCAGCAGTTTAGGACTGGTATATATGATATGCCTTACATAGTATCTGACACATCCTTTCATTCATTCAGTCTTGGTTTTTTACTCTTCGTATTAACTGAGCACATACTATGTTTCAAGAATGTCTCTAAGTACCAAGGATACAGCAGTAAATGATGAAATAAAATAAGATACATACCGTACTCTGATGAAGTTCATAGTTTTGTGAGGAAAACTACATTACATAAAGAATTAACTGTGAAGACTATACTCAAAGAGAGCAACTAACTGAAAAGAGCTCCCAATGGCCAATTCTGGAGCAGCAGGAGCAAGAAAACGGTCCCCAATTATAATCCAAAGTATAAAATAAATATTCGTGAATCCATACAGATAGAAATGAATGAATGAGTAAATGGGGGAGAAGAGAGAAATCTCCCATGCCTAAGATTCCTAAATACGAGCACCTGGGTGGCTTAGTTCGTGAAGCAACCAACTCTTGATTTTGGCTCAGGTCATGATCTCGGGGTTTTGGGACCAAGCCACCATTGGGCTCCATGTGGAGTCTGTTTGTCCTTCTCCCTCTGTCCCTCCCCCTCCCACCTCTCCCCTCTAAAATAAATAAATACACAGCACATTACCTCTGTGATCTTCCTAAAAAAATCACTCCAGTCTAATAATGAGGAAAACTTCAGGTAAATTCCAATTAAGGGACATTCTACAAAATTCTTGATCAGTACTCCTCAAGACTGCCAAGGTCCTCAAAAAGAAGGAATATTAGAGAAACTGATTCAGCCAAGAAGTTAAGGAGACATGACGGGTAAATTTATTTGGTGTCCCTGGGTAGGATCCCATGACAGAGAGAAGATTAGGTCAAATTTAAGGAGATCGGAATGAAGTATTGATTTTCACTAGAAATAATTTATCAGTATTGGTTCATCAACTATAACACATGGGCTATATTAATATAACATGCAAATAATAGTAAAATGGTTTTTGGATATACAGGAAGGCACTATCTTCACAACTTTCCCGAAATATAAAAAACTGTTGTAAAAATAAAGTTTATTTTAAGGAAACATTTGTAAAAAAAAAAAAAAAAAATCCAGAATGTGCTTGTTCTAAACTCTAATAATCATTCTTTTGAAAGTTTTTTAAAAAGTGCTCTTAGTGACAGACCTCTGGCAGTAGGAGAACAGGAAACTGCTAGATTTGACTTCTGACTTCTGTTTTTGCACATTTATAAATGGTTTTCCTGAGGCAGTGTTGGAAGAGCTGAATTCAGGCTCATTAAAGAGTAGCTAATATTTTAATTCTAAGACTTGTTTATTAAAAAAAAAAATTAAAGAAAGAAAAAGAACAAAGGGGGGGAAAAGGATCTCCTTCCTTAGCCTGAAATCTATACCACGCACTGCTGGAGTCACTCCTGTGAGTCAGGCTTACCTGGGAGCCGCTGCCTGGGGGAGCAGATATATCCCACCCAGGGCATGACGGTTTTTGTCCAAAATGCTTCCACCAGCCCTCAGCCAACGAAGGAAACTAACGTGTAGTAAATGCCCGTGTGCCCAGCATGGAGGTCAGGTCCTCAAACAGAAAATCCTTCCTCTTGTATAGCATTTCTGAAGATAAAGTGTGGAAACACCCATTTCACTGATGAGGAAACTAAGGTTCAAAAATAATGTGGCAGGGGTGCCTGGGTGGCTCAGTGGGTTAAACTACTGCCTTTGGCTCGGGTCATGATCTCGGGGTCCTGGGATCAAGCCCCGCATCGGGCTCTCTGCTCAGCGGGGGGCCTGTTTCCCCCTCTCTCTGCCTGCCTCTCTGCCTACTTGTGATCTCTTTCTGTCAAATAAACAAATAAACAAATAATAATAATAATGTGGCAGACCGGCCAGAGCTAGTTCCCTGCTTTTTCTACCTGACATGGCATAATTGTTTACTCTCTACAACACAGGAGAGTCCTAATGAGAGAGAATCACTCTTAAAGGTCTGTCCTAGCTACGGTCATATGAGAATGTACAAAGTTCACAGAATGGTAAAAATGTCAATCAACTTTTCCTGCTAAAAATTAAAAAAAGAAAGAAAAGAAAAGAAAAACAACTCTTCTGGCATAGTCAGTAGTCAGATGTTTGAACTCAAAGGAACTCAGCAAAGTAGGTCTTGGTGAATTAAATGTGCCTTTAATTGGTGTTTTGGTTGAATGTCCCTTTTGCAGCAGAAAAATCCCAAGTAAGTGCCATTAACATGGAGCTCGTTTTCCAACTGAGTGACCAGGATTGGGAGGAGGTTGTAAAGTTTGGTTTTTCTATTTTCAGTGGTGCTCTGTTGTGTGAAGTTAATGGGTTAGAAGTAATTTGTATGGACAGGCCAAAATATTTCCAGCAACCAAATCCAAAAATACTCTAGCTGGCCAAAGCAAACACAACCTGTTCTGCATTTTACGCTGCGAGTGGCCTTCTCCCAGCCCAGGGCTTGGACATCACAGTGCCTCCCCTTCCCCCCGACCATCCCCCGCAACACCAAGCACACAGTTGTGTGTTTTGACACAAACTGCATATTCTGTGAGCCATGACACAGTCTCTTTTTATGTTAAGGGAACTCTTCCCTTCCCTCCTTCCTCAGTAAATCTTTCTGGATCGGGAAGTAAATCATTGGAACTCCTGTTTTGCTTCAGTAATCTATAGCTAACATCCTCTGAATATTTCAGAGTCTGCTAGACAAAGGTGAAGCACTTTATATAATTATTCTCAGACTACCTTGTTTTAGAGAGAAGGAAATTAAGCATCAAGAATGGAGGGGTGGGGCGCCTGGGTGGCTCAGGGGGTTAAGCCTCCGCCTTCAGCTCAGATCATGATCCTGGGGTCCTGGGATGGAGCCCCGCATCCAGCAGAGAGTCTGCTTCTCCCTCTGCTGCTCCCTCCCCCTGCTTCTGCTTGCTTGTGCTCTCTTGTGCCTGTGCTCTCAAATAAATAAACAAATAAGTAAAAAAGAAGGACGTAAATAATTTCACCAAGATTTCCCACCAGTGTGTGGGAGAGCTACAGTCATTGTGAGCCATTCCTGGGACAGGAACAAAATATAAAGCAAGACTTCCCACCCTTCTCTTTTCTTGACCCAATTGCATTCCAACACAACAAATTCCGTTTTAATACGTATTTTTTTTCACTAACCAATGTATTCAGGGAGCACTTTACCAACAGCAGTATGTAGCTCTTACCTTAAAACTAATTACTATTATAAGCAATAACCAAATGCATTCTTATTATCAAAATGCAAGTGACACTTAAGTATTTTTAGCTGCCCATCATTTCTTTTCCATGGTAACCTATTCTTTGTTTTAATGAAGGCGAAGAGATTTCTATCAGATCTCTCTGAGGGCAGTAAGACTTGGCCATTCCAGGATCTGAATCTGCTGCTTCAGCAAGGAGCTGCCTCTTCTCAAATGCTTTTGGACCTTTACTGTTCATTTCTTAATTTCCTCATCCCTGGTTTATGATTATTGAATGTCTAATGCAGGTTGTATGGTAGCCTGCCTCTGGTGCGCGTGCACGTGTGTGTACATGAGTGAGTGTGAGCGCTGGGTGGTGGCGGTTCCTTAGTCTGTCCTCTTCTCCCAGGCATAAGGTACTTGGGTCAGGTCTCTACTATTCTAGGGCCCACTCCTACTTGCTGAGGGTTTAGAGAGGGTCACACGCAGCTTTATCCTTTCCCCCTCAGAGTGATTTGCCACATCTGTCCAGCAGGATCTAGACCGCCTCTCAACTTGCATCTTCCATGATCTTTAAACTGCATTAGTCATGGTTTGCCAGAGAAACAGAACCCACAAGACGGGTGCGTGCATATAAACATAATTGGAACTATACATATATACACACACATACATATGTACACATACATATATGGGAGACAGACAGAGATTTTAAGGAATGGGCTCATATGATCTTGGAGTTATGGCAGGTCCACAATCTTCAGGATAGACTCGCAGGCTGGAGCCCAGGAGTGATCAGCATTATGGCAGGTAGTCTGCTTGGCCCTAAGTCTACTGATCTAGATGTTAATCTCATCTTAAAAAAAAAAAAAATCCTCACAACAATATCTAGAATAATGTTCGACCAAATATCTGGGTACCATGGCCTAGCCAAGTTGACCTATGAAATTAACCACCACACACACACACACACACACACACACACACACACAAAATCCCCCCTCCTTGTTTTTTTGATGGCTGCAGATAAGAGAAGTGAGATTTGGAGACAGGAAATTTCTCCCCAGTGATTAAGTTACTATGTATAGGACAGTATATCCCTCGGGATAAAAGTCTCATGACAGCCAAGGCTGCGGGACACCTGGATGGCCCAGCTGGTTAAGCATCAGCCTTCAGCTCAGGTCATAATTTCAGGGTCCTTGGAAGGAGCCTTACATCAGGTTCTCTGCTCAGCAAGGAGCCTGCTTCTCCCGCTCCTTCTGCCTGCTGCTCCCCAACTTGTGCACTCTCTTTCTCTGTCAAATAAATTTAAAACATCTTTGAGAAAAAAAAAAAAGAAAGAAAACAGAGGCTGTGCCTGCTGGCTCTAGTAACCACAGTATCAAGTGTGACGTAAGCACTCAGTGAAACTGTTCCTTCTGCAGCAATCCTATAGGCCAGACATCTTGATAAACTTCTCATTATGGAAAAGACTAGTTAGCCACCCAAATTTGTCTTCATAGTAAAAGAACGTTATCTTATTTGGGGCAGCCTTGGAAGGACAGTACCCCCAAATAGAATCTGGGCAAGGCCATATGACCAAATTGTGACCAGTGAGATACAGCTGGAAGTGTTGAACGGGACTTTGGGGATTTAAGAGAGTTATACAATGTCTAGCCCCTTTCTCTACTTGCAGTCTGGATTACACAGATGATGATGAGCTCAGTCAGGATCCTGGGACAGGACACTGCAGGTTATACCCCAGCTGAGGGCAGGAAGGAGGCTGGGCCCCTGATCAAATCTCACAACCACTCTGCACCCCCCACCCCCCGTGACTGCTTCCTCTAGACTTACGTTACATAAGAGAGAAAGAGACTTTTATTCGGTTTAAATCCCTGCTCTTTCCTATTATAAGAAACCAAACAATTCAAATTAATATAATTCCCACTAAAAGATCTGGAAATGTGGATAGAACATAGCATATTCACATAAATGCATAGCTGATCTCATAAGACAAAACACAAATTTAAGGAAGTTAAAAAAAAAAAAAAAGTCAGGGAGCCAGGATACTTAGATGAACTGCACCAACCAAAATGAAACGTAGCCTGGAAAATGTTTGCCCCTGGCAAAGGGAAATGAAAAATGGAATTTGCCTGTCTCCATCTTCGCTGTGGATAAGATAAAATTTCTGCTAATTTTAACCACGGACCTCTCCTTATACAAGTGTTAGGATATATATAAGATTTATCTTGCATCTCTGTATAAAATATATACACTTACACATGCATTCACACATACGTACATCTCATCTACATTCCATGTTGTCTCAGAAAGCCCAAGGTAGGAAAATTAAGATAGAAATGTGTCCCAGAGGAGCGCCTGAGTGGCTCAGTCGTTAAGCTTACCTGCCTTGGGCTCAGGTCATGATCCCAGAGTCCTGGGATGGAGCCCCATATCAGGCTCCCTACGGGGAGTCTGCTTCTCCCTCTCCCACTACTCTGCTGGTGTTGCCTGTCTCTCTGTGTCTCTCTGTCAAATAAATAAATAAATAAAATCCTTTTAAAAAAAGAAAAGAAATGTGTCCCAGAGAAAGCAAATGTGAAACCTCTTTGGAGGGACCCTCCCTCACAACCCAGGAGGCAAATTCTGGTGACCCAGGATTCCCCCATCTGAAAAGCCTCTATTGAACATAACCTCGAAACCTAAAACAACAAACTTCGAGGACACAAGACACTTTCAGAGAGGGAGGACAGAAACAACAATTCGACCATGAATCACCTCCTATACTATAATTATCATGCATAGTCCATAAAAGAAAGATGTTCGCCATGTTTATGAAATAAAAGATGGAATTTAAAACAAAGGCAAACTAGACTGCACAGCTCTGTCAAAAGAAACCAAACAGAACTTCTAACACACTACACGCATGCATCTACGTTCGTGCATATTTATTCAGCCAAGTTTAAACACTCCATGGATGGATTAAATGGATGGTTTTAAGGCAGATTAGGGCATGGAGAAGGAAATTCATGACCTGGAAGCTGTAGCTAAAGAAGTTACCAAAATGTATCTAATCTGAGTTGTAAAGAGACGAGAGAAGCTCGGTCCAGGGACCCATGAAGCTGTGAAGGTCAAGAATGTTAGAGAAATGAGGGAAGACGTGTGTTGGCAGGTGCAGGAAGCAGAAGGCTTCTCAAACAGTCTGTGTGGAAACAGGTCTGGCAGTGGGGAGCCATGCGAGAACCAGGTCTGCCCTGTCTGCATGGACCGTGGTGCAGCACAGCGTGTCCTGGAGAAGGAAAGGAATGTATCAAGTGCCAGGCATGGCACAAACACATCGCTCATTTAGTCGAAACAAAGTACAGTAAGCCAGAGATCATCACTCCCATCTCACAGAGAGAAGACCGATGTTCAAAGACATTAAGGAACCTTCCAAAGCCACTCAGAATGAACAGTAAAAGCCCGTTCCTTTCTCTCCAACCCTGTGCCATTTCCCGGTGCGAGACCCTCTCGCACAAAACATAAAACGCCTTATTATCTCATCTTCTCTTCTTCGAAACAAGGGGAAATCGCCCTCCTGCTCTAATCATTTCCCAGAGTGGCCACAAGGATAAAACACAAGTACAAGCAATATCTGAAATTCTAGAGATCTGTGATTCTCAAAGCACATTGACATTGCTGACCCTCCAGGGTTAACACATGGTGTTGCTACCCAACCGCGGCGATGACCTTGGAGCACCTCAAGGGAGGCACTGGTTTTCACAGTAGTGCATTTTGAGGTCTCATAAAAATCTCAGTTTTCTGGTCAGTGGGATAAGGTAAGGACAGTTAAACTTCAAGATTCTTTATAAAATGGATTATTGTAAAATTAACATAGATAAAAATTTTCTGTGATTCTGGCTCTGGGCTAAGCATTTTCTGCACCTTCTCTCCTGCGAGCCTTACCTAGACCTAGGAGGTAAGTGTCACTGTTGTCCTTATTTCCAGATGGGAACAGAGGGGCTCAGGGAAATCGGAAGACACACCTGAAGTTAGCTCGCTGGTCAACCGTTAGTTGATAAATCAACCCAAGTGACTGGATGGCAAGGTCCCAGCATGTTCTTAAACATTCTACTTCACCGACTCCTAATACTGACATGGTTCTTGAGAAGAACCAACAAAAGTGCTTCGCAAAGGACAAGAACACACTCCAAAGCTAAGTTTCCATTTTGTATAAACTACAATGAACACACACTAGGAATTAGGCCCATTTACAGCCACAACCTCAATTTTGTTTGAAAAGTTAGTTAGTTCTCTTCACAATAATCTTGCCATTGACTCCAGCTTTATCATTTGAAAAGGTATTAATGCACAGAATTAACATTTTTTTAAAGATTTTGTTTATTTATTTGACAGACAGAGATCACAAGTAGGCAGAGAGGCAGGCAGAGAGGAAGGGAAGCAGGCTCCCTGATGAGCAGAGAGCCCAATGTGGGGCTCCATCGCGGGGCTCGATCTCAGGACCCTGGGATCGTGACCTGAGCCAAAGGCAGAGGCTTTAACCCACTGAGCCACCCAAGCACCCCCCAAATTAATATTTTATTATTCTACTTCTGTTATTAACTCCCAAGTCCTTCCAGTCTTTACAAGAATTTTTTTTTTTTAATTGATGAATGTTTTCTTACTTGGATGTGGAAAGCTTGGGTTTGCTGAGTTAGCCAGAGATGGTTTTATTGCAAAAAAATTCAATATGCCCTAAATGATATCACATAGAACTTCTTAGGTTCTTCGTTCACCTGAAGAATTAAAAATGTCCGTTGAGAGTGAGGAGTAGTGTGCTTGTGTGAAAGGCGGGGAAACATCATGGTTAGGCCATAATTATTTTGTCTGGGGTGTGTGTATGTGTGTTGCACACCATATATATATATATATATATATATATATATATATATATACACACACACACACACACATACACACATACATACAGATATATAGATATATACAGATATATAGATATATTTTTTAAAGTAGAATTAAATCAAAAGTAAGGTAAACTCAAGGAAGTAGATAATAACATGATCATTAAAAAAGAGATGATCTGGGGCACCTGGGTGGCTCAGATGTTTAAGTGTCCGACTCTTGTTCTCAGCTCAGGACTTGTCCCGAGTTCAAGCCCCATGTTGGGCTTCATGCTGGGCATGGAGACTACTTAAAAAGAAAGCGATTGAGAGAGAGAATATGTGATGACCCTTCTGAAGAAATTATCTGAAAGTTAGCAGAGATTTTTCTGTGGGAAGTTTTTCTTTACAGTAAAGAAAATAGAGCACAGCAAATTATGCAGATTAAAGACCAATGATTGGTGTTCTCGATTATTAATAAAGGAAAATACTGCCTTGGTGCCAGATTTTTTTTTTCTAAAATTGTTCTTTTACAAAAAGCAGTATTTGCTTTTGCTTTGGGGCTGAAATAATATTGCTTTAAAAATAAAACAATGCGACTTCTGGAAACTCTAATTTCAAGATCATTCATCAAACCCAAGAATGACTATGAGAAGGAACAGGGACAGGGAAGGGGGAGCTACTCCATTTCGTGTTTAAAGGACAGAGTGTGGAGGGTCCCTCTGGCAGCCATGATTTTTAGAGGGAAGCTGGACTAGATAAATTCTCGAGTCATTTTATCCTACAATTAGGTCATATTGAAAATACTATTCAAAGGTGTCAGGAGAACCAAATGCTATTTCCTAGAACACGATGCAAAAGAGTGTGTGTGTGTGTGTGTGTGTGTGCGCGCGCGCGTGCACATGTGCATGTTTTAGTCAGTTCAACACTAGATGGCTCTAGTTACAAAACCTGTACGTATCACAAGTCTAAGATCCTGAGATGTGATAGCAGAGAACAGACCGTGTCTAACCTTGTGGATCAGATTCTGCTCTCCTCCCAAGTCTTGGAGGCATTAAGAACAGCACCAAGCTTTTATTTTTAATTTTTTAAATGACTTTATTTGACAGAGAGAGAGAGAGCACAAGCAGGCAGAGGGACAGGCAGAGGAAGAGGGAGAAGCAGACTCCACTGAGCAGGGACCACACCGCGAGGCTCGATCCCAGGATCCTGGGATCATGACCTGAGCTGAAGTCAGCCGCTTAACCAACAGAGCCACTCAGGCGGCCCGAATACCAAACTTTTAGGTTGAAATACTGTGCACCTCTGGAAGAGAGGGCTTACCTAGAAGTCCTTACGTCACAGATTCAAATGCTACACCGACACAGCCTTGAGGATGGAGGTTTAATTTGCTCTGTAATTCTTCCTCTCCGTGCTCTGACAGTATGCTATTATTTTCAAACCACTTTCACATATGCCAATTCATTTGATCCTCTCTCCAGCACCATGAGGGAGATGTTGTCCTCATCAAAGGCAAGGACACTGAGACTTCCACAAGGGGCAGAAACTTGCTCAAGGTTACTCACAAGTAATAGCCCATACGTGATATAGCACCTAAATGATAACATTAGCACTGGATTCCCCAAGTACCAGCTCCCAGCTCAGAGTCCTTTCTATACCCTAGACAAGGAGAGAGGATTAGACGTTTGCCTTATGTAGTGTGTCTGGCATGGCCCTTTCACTTTCTAGAATACTCCATTCCAGTTCATTAAATACCCCCATCAAATACCCAAAATATATTTTGAATTCTTAAGAAATTGAGAACAGTGAAGAAAACTTTTACGGAGGTAGGAGAGGGAGGATTTGGGCTAGGAGGGAAATGTTTCATTCTTGGTAGTCTTTGGCTTTGAATTACCTTTGAAGTTTTTTTTAAGCTTCGTGTTCTACCTAAACCATCAATAAATAATCAACACTTTTTACCCAAATACGCAGCTCTGCTGGGTGGCAAAGTCAGTTTATTATTTAAGGCAAGATTAGTTAAAATCCATAAGCCAAATAATTCACATGCAAATAATTGCTGAAAACTAGCATTTAATGAGCGCTTACGATGGACCACTCTGCAAATCTCTTCCTTCATCCATTCTTTCTTGCTCCAATGCCACCACCCTAATCTCAAACCCATTACCTTCTATCTCCTCTCTAACTGGTCTGTCAAATATGTCACCTGCCTAAAATCCAAATCACTGACTCTTATTTGAATATATATGTGACTGCACAACTCTAAGATAAGAAACTCATAAGATAAGAAAAAGGGAAAGGCAATGTTATCTCAAGACGATTGATTCTCAACCTTATACCCAAAATAGACAAATAGATCATGTGGTTCACTTCCTTAAAATCCTTCCAGTGACTTCCCACTGCCTGGGAACAGCACTGGAAATCCGCGGCTCTAGGCTCTTCTCCCCACTCACCCCTCACACCTGGCCTTCTACCGGATATTTGAATGTGCCGAAGTCATTCAAACTCAGGACACCCACTGTGCTATTTCCACCTGCCGTGATGTCCAGTTCCACACTAGCTTAGGTCCCCATGGGGAATGCTTTGTGTACCATCCGGTCACTACCCCTCTGTAATACTTATTCCAACTTCATTTAATGAAGTATCATGAGGAGTATTTGCTTGATCTACTTTGTCTGCTCCTGAATCCCTGAAGACTCATGTATTATTTTGAAGCTTTTAAAATTGTGCTTCACAATCAATTTTAGATCATAACGGGTACACACACACACATACAGAGACACAAAACTGAGGAGTTTCATGAACACGCCCCTTCTGCATGCAATTCACTTGATAATTTCTACTCTGTTTTAAAAATGTTGGCTGCAACCCAGTTTATTGAGTTTACAGCCACTAAGAGACTCAGAGCTCATGTGAAATAACCACTCATCTAACACAGTGCTCAGCCAATAGTAGGGCCTTGGTAATTATTTACAGAACAGACAAATGAAAAAAATACTCACCAACTGCTACTTAAAATGATTTGTTTTTGTATGCATTATATAACAGGGGATTGATTATGACTTTGTCCCTCCCCAGAGAATGGGGCCCCAGAAGGGCTAACCCCAGCCATTCTGGGTACAGTTATTTCCCTTGACTGGACTGATGAGATCAGGTCATGGGGTGATCTCCTCCTGTCCCCATGCCCCAGACTGTCCCCTTAAGTACCCTCCAGAAAGAGAGACTGTTCATTATTTCCCTGTTTACTTCAGACCGTTATATCCCTATCCCTGCAAAAAAGAGAGGACTTAGAAAATAAAGAACTTTCCAGCAATATCTTTTTTTTTTAAGATTTTATTTATTTGACAGACAGAGATCACAAGTAGGCAAAGAGGCAGCCAGAGGGGGGGTGGAGAAGCAGGCTCCCCGCTGAGCAGAGACCCCCCCCTCCCCATGCAGGACTTGAACCCAGGACTCTGGGATCATGACCTGAGCTGAAGGCAGCAGCTTAACCCACTGAGCCACCCAGGCGCCCCAGTTCCAGCAATATCTTAATGACACCAAATGCCCAGAATGAGCTTTCTCCAGAAAAAACAGGGAAACTGCTCAGTGGGGGCCCAGTCCCAGGGGCTTGTCCAAGGGTGTGTCCTTCATGCATCTGTAGGTCTGCGGGGAACTTGAGTGCCCCCTCCCACTCCCATGAGCTCACTCCCAGGGCACAACTCCAGAGCAAAGCACGTGTTCTGTCACCCCGGTCATGCAACACTTTGGAAGAAGTGGAGATGAACCGACACTTCCACGCGTCTGAGAACTGAAAACCAGTAGCAGAACGAACATTCCAGCAATAAGCATTATGTCCTGCATTTTAGATTCCTGTGTGCTTGGTTGATGCCTCTTTCTCTACGTCGATATGATGGAAGGATTGTTCATTCTGTGCGTTTTCGTGGCCTACAAGCTTCTGTTAATAGTTGGCTCCTAGAAAATCTGACTCCTCTTACTTGAACTGAAGCCAGGTGAGGGTAGCCTCTATTCTACCGGGCCTGTGCTTTCTAAACCCTTAAGGCAAAATGTACTCAAAATTGGGAGGGCTTTGGTTTTTTTTTTAATTTTTTTTTAAAGTGGGCTTTATACCTTTAAGATCTTCCTCTGTAGACTAGAGCTCATAACGAAGAACTTAGAATCTCAAGGTTAGATCTTTGAAAACGTCCCTTCCTTTATTCTTCAAGAATCACTGTTACCACTGAGGTTTCAAACCAGGAACAATAGCTTTGGATCTCACATAACCCAGTCCACAGCTGGTGCCCTCTTAAAACCCAGATGAGCAGCTTGCATAAAAAAGAAGCCCATTTCCCCAGCCTGATCAGACCCTATTTACTTAGTTATGTAAATGATTTGTGTATTTCGGGTTTTGTAAGCCAGCGTTTATCTGCATACTTGACCTGAAACTCCACACTTTACTCCCTGTAAAACAGTGATCTAAAACAGCATGAACAAAAGGAAGAAAGATAGACTCTCCCAGATTTACCCTTAGACTTAATATCCCTTCCATGGAACAGAGAACAGGGGAGCTAACGTAAATAAAAGCTGAGCTACCCAAACTACAGTGAGTTCCGCTTTTTAAAACACGTAACTCATGACAACAGCTTCAAAGGCAATATTCACATCAACGGTTTTTAACACAAAATATATTTTAATGTCGTCCACTAAGGAGCCTGGCCCTTTTGTAGATTCTGCGGCCCCCGTGACCCAGTTATCTGGTCAAAGGGCTGTATGGATGCAAGGGACAGGGCGAGTTAAAGTTTAACTCCCAGGAATTGTAAACCAAACCTAAAGCCACTGAACCTTTGGAGTTTGATATGTTGATTAGAGCATAACCAGAGTGACACGTTGAACTCACCACAATCAAGGAAACCTTTTCCGGGTGGGGACCTCTGCAATCACTCAGGTATGGTCCATGTGTTTGGCTATTTCTTGCTTCAACTTTGTGAAACTGTGCATTGTGGCTCAGTGGGAACACAGCGAGAAGAGCGTCTGTCTATCCTATTGCCTGATGCAGGGAGCTTTCTGGCTGGGTTTATGCTAATGGAGCAACCTGAAAACAAGAGAATATACTTCAAGAGTCACAAAATCTCAGAATGAAATGGCTGCCATCTTCTGGTCCTTGATTTAATCCATTTCTGAGCTAAAAAAGTAGATTTACTGCCTTGGGTTCAAGAGTATGGCTAATGTTTCTGAGAAGTTTATTTAGCTGGGAGCGTTGTGGTTGACTGTGGGCTGTGGTCCTAGGACCCCCGGAAATATACAAAATGTAATTACAGGAAGAGCATTAACATCAGTGGTAGATTTTGATTTCTCTGTGTAGGTCGTAATTCCTATCATACCTTAGCTTTCGTATTTTCAATTCTCTCCTTCCCTCTCCTTTGCCCTTTGCAACCACCCAAAATCTCAAACACAAAACCCCGGAGAAAAGAAACCCACCCAAAGTCATCCTGGTGGATTCTTGCTATCTCTTTGGCCAGAATCCTACTCACCAAAGGAATGCCTTAAGCTGTTCCCTTTTTCATTCTACCAAAAGAAAAAAAGAAAGGAAGGAAGAGAGGAAGGGAGGGAGGGAGGAAGGAGAAAGAAAGAAAAAGAAAAAGAAAAAGAAAAGAAAAGAAAAGAAAAGAAAAGAAAGAAAGAAAGAAAGAAAGAAAGAAAGAAAGAAAGAAAGAGAAAACAGACATGGAAAATAACTGGCTTTGAATGTGTTAAAATCTCAGCCTTGGGCATAGCTAATTATTAGAGCTTTTTCTCGGGCTGGTTTGGGCGACAGTACTGCAGTGGATATATTTTCCCGTGATCATTTTGTTCACTCCTGAAAGGCAATTTGCAACCAAAACAGGCTACGATTGTATCTTAAGAAAGGTGTCAGAGCACGTAACAGGAATATCCATTCCTGCCAGAAATCTTAAACTCTGATTGAAATACTTTTGTTCCACAATTACGAAAATGAATTCCAAGGAGTACGGGCTCCAAGTTAAACAAGTGTGTTTACAGGAGGACTGCTGAGCTATGTCTTGCTTATTTTCCAGAAGGGAAGGAACATGGAATTATCCGTGCCCTGTGCAAGATTAGTGTTTTGCAAAATATACACTGACAAGCTCAACTTTCGTTAGAATTTAGAAGCTTCAAAGGTGTGTCAGTCTGGTCTGAAACATCCTTCATGATTATGTGCTGGAGCATACACGGTAGGAAGAGAGGTCTGGGGAGAACAGTGAGTACTAGAATAAACACGGACCTGTTGCAGGGCAAAGACCTTCCCCTGCTAAATACAGAATAATGGACAGACGACTTACGGGTTCACATTTTAGGGCCATATTTTCTGGAATTTTATTGATAGTGCCCATTTGAGATAATTCTCACATTTTGCTGTTCCAATTTATTATTTATTTATTATTTATAAGGGAAGGGGAAGGAAATTTGGAAAAAGGAAAAGAAAAAAAAAATCTTAGTGGGCAAATACAAACTGACATGATGGATAGCAATACACTGAGTATTTAGTTCTTATTTTTAAGTGGGCTAATCCCAAACTGTTTTGTGCCGTTTCAAACGTGACATTTCCTACCCTATAGTCAGTGGATGTTCATCAGTGTGGCTCAAAAAAAGTGACCCCGTTGTCGAGTGGAGGAAAGGCAGTCAGATACTTTAAAGCAGGTCTTGTTATCACGTGGACGTCTGGAGTGAAACCAACAACGACAGATGTTGGTTGAGCCTTATATGGGCAAGTGTGGTCCTCAGCACCTTCCAGGGGTTCGTCTATATTATTCTTAAAATAGTCCTATAAGGTAGATACTATTATATCATTTTACTAATGAGAAAATTGAGCAGGGTTTAGTTACCTCGCAGACTCAGCATCACCCAGGCGGGGAACAATGAGCCAGATTCCCCAGCCAGGTGGACGGACCCCGGAGCCCAAGCGTGTCACCATCGTAACTGTCTTCACAGGCACTGGGGAGTTACTGTGTGTGTACGTGTATGCATTTCTTGCGCGCGTTGGGCAGTGCGAGATGTTTCATTTCCTCGCTTCGTTTACAACAGAACAGCTTTCAGGAACATCTATTAACGTGTCTCAGAAAGGGATTCCTCAGAATGCAGATTAAGAAAGAATAAATCCTTTCGAGACCTCACACCCAGTGTTCATAAAACCAGAACCCACTGAAATCACCAGTGAGACCATCTGAGGGACCTGAAGGTCTAGCTGTCTTCCATCAAACAGGACCATGCCTCTTTTAGACACTTTCCAAATTCATTCTAGAAAGAACACTGGACTCCTCTCCTGACAGAGGGTGGCTGGAAGGCGGGTTCCTAAGCCCCTGAGCTCTGTGGCCTCAGGCACACTACTTAATGTCCCTGAATCTCAGATTCCTTGAGTTTGCCATGGGGGTAGAGCCACCTTGAAGAATTCGGTGAAGATTAAATGAGATGACACAGCAAAACAGTTGAAGCGGGTCCCTGGCATTCGGTAGGAATTCAGCAAAACTCTCTTCCCCTTCCCATTTCTCTATTTGTAACAATCTCCAGAAAAATGTCCAGAGGCTTTCCAAACTTACCCAGTAGCTGCTCTTTGTCAAAACTCTACTGATAGAATAATAATAATAAAAAAACTCTACTGATACAGTCAATCAAAAACTATACACAATAATAAAAGTTCTGATGAGTCACCAAGAGTAACCATGTTCTAGACAAAAAGACAGAACCTCTTATTTTCTCTTATTCTGAAAAGACAGCAGCAACAAAAACACAACGTAGCATGCTTTTATTTTAGAGAATGTTGCTCAAGGAAACTCTTAGCTAAAGTAGCCCAATGCCATTTTCCCCGAAACCCACCGGGCAGCCTGTGGTGGCGTGTGTTCATTTCATCACACAGCTAGTTGATGTTACAAATCTGTTTCAATAACTGTCTTTTAAAATACTGTCATCCCTCGGCAGGCTGGGGAGGACGCTGGGTACTATTGCACAATTGTTGTCATTACCTTATGTGTCTCTAAATGACTCAATCAGTTCAAACAAGACGGTATTGATCGATGGAGGATAAACACCATTTGATCTTACTCATGGAAACAGTAACCAGGCTCCTCTGAAGTGTAGTTCTAACAGCCCAATGCCCGCCCCCCCAACCCGGGGGAAAGCATCTGGAAAAGGGGAAACACCACTGCAGTGACATTACCTATTAGAAATCTGAATCCCATCTGCTCCTTGCAGATCCTATAAGATGCAGGTGGTTGTTAGCGAGTGTTTCCTGCTGATTGGATCAGGAGAGAGAGCTCATCTATCATTTGAGTCCATCAGACTTAATCTGATCAGAATCTCAGTCTTAAAAACTACATAGTAGCTTTTAATTAGATAAATTAAGGTTTTGTGTTGAATATTTTTGATTCATCCAAATCAAAAATTTAAATATTGCCTTTTATAATAATGGCTGCTTTGACTAAAATATGCTGGTAACTTGAGCTCCCTAATTTGATTTTTTTGAAAGGTTTTATTTATTTATTTGAGAGAGAGAAAGAGAACACAAGTCGGGGGAGTAGGAGAGGGAGAAACAGTCTCCTTGCTAAACAGGGAACCCCCCCCCAGCCCCGCTCCATGCAGGGTTCAATCCAGGACCCCAGGTTCATGACCTGAGCCAAAGACACATACTTAACCAGCTGAGCCACCCAGGCCACCGAGGTTCCCCACTAATTTAATTTTTTAAAGATATATAAACTCAGCTTTTTTCTTTTCCTTATACAGCTATGTCTGTGGAATTTTATAGGGTATTAGCAATCCTGTGGAAAATATTTACCAGGTTTATTTCAACAGGGCTCCATCCCTGGTAAAAGGAGTAGGAAGGCCATACTTCGGACTGAGATAATCCCCTCCAGTCTGCAAGGGTGTGCACAGTGTTCTGTCCCCAGCAACAATATGGCTATGGAATCAGCACATGACAATTTGGCCAGACAGAATGACCAAGAGAGCAAACTGGTTTGGAATTCTATAAAATCTCGCCTTCGGTGATGTAGTCATGTCCCCTCTTCTTCCAGTAGTTAAAAATCAGCATTGTTTTGGGGTGCCCAACCGATTCAGAGAGCACTATACTTAACATAGCAGAATCCACTACTGTTGCTACCTTATTTCTATAGAATATTCTAGTTTACAAAGCATTTTAGACAGAAGCATTTAGACTTTTCTTTAAAAGATTTATTTATTTATTTGAGAGAGAGAGAGAGAGAGAACATGAGAGGCAAAGAGAGAGGGAGAATCTGAAACAGACTACCCACTGAGTGCAGGGCCCAACCCAGGGCTCGATCTCACCACCCTGAGATCATGATCTGAGTCAAAATCAGAAGTCAGACACTTCAACACCTGTGCCATCAGGGACCCCTAGACTTTTTTAAAGCCAGATTTCCTCATGGTCAATGCAGCATGCCTACTTTCTTCAAGGTAGCTCAGCCATCACATCCCATTCCAACTGTGAGAAGCTGGTTAAATGCAAGATGCTCACACAGAGTCCAGAAGCCTCTCTGGGCTCTCACAGTGGAGGCGCATTACATCCAGAGCTTCACCTACTGTGCGGGACGTGACTGCCCCGGTGATGAGTAACTAAGAGGTTAGATGAAACTGGGAAGAGAGGGTGAGAATCCCTGCAGAAGGTGAGAGGAAAAACTTTTCCCGAAGGAAAGGATCCTACCAAGATTTCGAGCATGGCACATCAAAGAAGTGAAGGGAGGGACCCGGGCTCCCTCCTGGAACATCGCTGGGTGTTTGCAAGGTTTCTGTATCGAGGCAGCTCTTCCTTCTTCCTCTCAAGTGATCTTTCATATTCTTCCATCCAGCTTTTCTGTTAGGACTGGATTTAGGGCTCCTTTTTCCAGCTGGGGGCTTCTGTGTAAAGTAAACTGGCTTCTTAAATTTGTTTAAGCCCTAATCCCTCTGGTTACTTTCCCCGGCAGTCAGAGATCAGACGCTGGCACCATGCAGTGCAAGTCTGTGTTGGCACACGGACACGACCAGGTCAGGTACGCTCTTGCCTGAAGGTCCCCAGCAAAGCCTCACAAGGGAGGCATTGACTGTTAGAGTCAGTCCCCTATGATGATGATCATGACAATGAGACGATTAATAGCTCATGTATGGCTGACATAGCTGACATAGCTGACATAGCTCCTGCCACATGCTGAGCACAGAGATGGACTTGTTCAACCCTGTGGGATTCTGTGAAATGGGCTCTATGGCTATGCTGTTTTCCCAATAAAGAGGTCAAGCCTCAGGACCATGGAGAAACTTGCCCCAGGTCACAGGGCTGGAAAGTGGTGAAGACAGGAGTGAACACTAATGGTCTGGCGTACTCCACTGTGCAGAAAGAGTGTGACCAGAGCATGGAGAAGCACTGGATCTTGGAACTGGAGCTAAATTTTGAGGTCCTCTATTGGACAGAGAAGAACTGAGTTTCACCAAAGACAAAAGATATTTTTGTTGTTGTTAGGGAAAGAACCCAAGTGTAGACCCCCAGCCCTCAGTAATTGCCCTGAATGACTTGGCTTCCTGATGCCCAGATTCTGTGAGCGTCTGAACATAGCACCTCCCACCCGGAGGCCATGCCCTTCTCCCCAGGGAAAGAAGAACTGGGCTGCTGGGTCTGTAAATGCTCAGGGAGCCCCAGATTTAAACTGCCCTAATTTGGAGCTTTAAATGGAGACCCAGAAGTTCCCAAATAGCAGCTCTACCAGCCTCAATGGAATTATTCATTTAGGATAACAAGAGCGTGCTTCCAGAAGTTCCTTGTTAAAATACACATTATTTGGGAGACAGGGCATGAGTGATAGGAACACTGTGAGGTATTGACATTCAGGAACTAATTGACATTAGCCTAAAATTGCTTAGCAAATTAACTAGCATGGCCAAGCCCACCGAGAAGGGAGTTTAGGACAAGTCAATTGTGATGGTAGGGAAGAGAAGACAGAGAGGAGAAATGGCCAAGGATAGAGGTGTCATGGGGAACAAGAGGAAAATGTAAGGTATCTGAATGATGGCTACTTGTCTGATCTTTGAGGAAGAATTTACTTATTAATTTTGAATGATTATTAAAGACATTTGAGCATCACACTTACCAGATTCCTCCCTGTCTGCCCTCACTACAGAACAGAGAGTTAAGACAGGTGTCCTGGCCAGAATTGGAATCATCCAATAATGTTAGTACATGGCCCTGATTTTCCAAGGCAGAGATGTTCTCTATCACAGGCAAAGGCTCCTAATTAAGTTGGGATAAAATAATCTGAAGGAACTTGGGTCATTCACAAGGTAGCAGAATAGAAATCTGGATCTTCACACCAGAGGGCAAGCCTCTTGGCCTGTGTTGTTTTCATGGTCACTACAAAGAACAGAACGTCAGGACTCAAAGTCACTTGCAAATAGCAAGGTTACCAGCATGACAAAAACGCAGGTATGAGATAATATAACCTGTCCCCAAATCAGTCCCCTACAGGGCACAGCGGAAGACCCCCGAAGAGAAAATTATGGGGGCAGAGGCTAAGCAGAGGAAGGGGCTAGGGATTAGCGTCTTCTTCAAGGGATTAGCTGCTGGCTGGTATGGAAGGAAGGCGATCCCTTGGGATTACCGTGTTAATCTGTCCGCTGGGACTGACTGATGGACTCCGTGCTTGTATTCAGCATTATTCTAGATGCTGTGTTGGATACAAAGATGTATTGCACTTTTGTTCCTAACTTCAAGGGGCCCAGGAAGGGTTCCCCAGGTTTCCTATCTCAGTCTTAGGGTATTTATTCTCTCCCTTCTCCAAAGTCTCTTACTTTGCTGGAGAAGGAATACTATTTTCTGTGCTACACTGAGGGTTCCTGAAAGGCAAGAAAGTTATCCTATTTCTTTTTCAGTGTGCAGACCTACCACCTTGCTCTACACAGAACAGATTCACACTATTGTTTGCTGAATAACAGAGCCACCTAACTGGGGAGAGCAGGACAGGAGGTAGAAAAGGCCAAGAAAAACAGCACTGAGTGCCCGGTACCCCACTCTGGGCTGTTTACTTGTCCTATCCTTTTGCATCACTATGGCAACACCATGAGACAGGTATCCTGATCCTCAATGTTGAAAAGAAGAAGATGGGATCTGGTGAAAATAACTTGAGCCAAGTTTACAAAGTTCTTAAGGGTAGAGCCCCCCCACATTAGAACCTGAGTTGGTCTGAATCCATGATCCCATGGTGTGTCTACTGGGCCACGATCCCCACTTGGGAATCAAAGAATGAACAACAAAGGGGAAAATACTGTGTGCTTTATTATTATGTGGTAAAACTAGAAAATTAGGAGGGAACCAAGTGTGGAGTAGTCCGAGAGGCTATATGAAATTCCCATTCAGTCCAGCAAATATGTATTAACTGTGTCTACTAAGTTCCAGGCTCAGTGGAAGGGCTGGAGATAAAAAGATGAGTATCCGTCCTTGGCGAGGGGATGGTCCTCCCTCTCTTCGTTTCCCCACCTGTCCCTAAACTAACCTTCTGCCTCCAACACATTCTCAGCAACACTCATGGAGTTTCCTTCCTAAAGTGCACAGGGGCCTGTTAGAGTTCTTCTGTGCTGACTTCGTAATAAAGCAAGAACACTCTGTCCTGCTGGGATGGACATCATTCTTGCCTGCCTCCCCAGTCTCACCTGTTGTCACTCCCACTCCTGATCCCCTCTGTTTCACTCACGTTCAGCATCCCAACCATACTCAACTCCTCCATTTTCCACGCTGTTTTCGCTTCTGCCTCTGTTCCCTAGAGCCCCCCTCTCCCTTCTTCTCCTGATTCCTAGGCTTCTGGACCAGTCTGAATAGAGAAAAGTTATCCCCTGTAAATTAATACAAAGTTGGGTACTTTTGATAGGTGGTGACATTGGTTGCTAGTGCTGCAGAATACGGGGCCATGGGAAGTCTTTGAATAGGAAAGTAACATAATAAAATGGTCGAGAAAATTAACAAGTGTTAACACAGAGGATGTTAGAGTTGGAAAAAAGGTCAGAGGTCAAGGTAAGACAACAACCCAGGTATGAAATGATAGTTGCATACATTGTAATTAATGGCCGTGGGAATTCAAAAGAAGGGCAAGTATCAGAACTCAGGGGCTGACTAGACATAATGAGAAAGAACTTAAAAGGACAGTTTAATGCCAAGGTGTGAAAATTAGCATACAATCAGAACTTCTGTAATCTGGTTTCAAGGATTTGAGCCCAGGCATTCTGGGTCTGGAAAGGGAATATAAAGCTGTCTTTCATTGTGTATGTCACATTCCCTCAGGGCTACTGCACTATAGAGCTCCAGAGAGTTGGACTTCTGTAAACTCCACTCAAGGATCAAAAATATTTTATTAATCAGTGGCTGGCCATCTTAGTGAGAATTGAGCGTTCGGCCTAATTTTTCCAAATTGGTCTCAGGAAACCAGATGCAGCAATTAAGCTCAAAAGGACAATCTCAACTAGAAAAAAAGAGACATAATAACATGAATCCAAGAATGAATGAAATACAGCACTCACAGCTCATCAGGCCCCTGTAATCTGCCACACAAATAATTGGTCCCAGGCCTATGAAATAAACATCTGCTTTTAAGCTGAGACACATCTACAAGGCACGCTGGGACTACCACTTTCCCAATTTGTAAGTCAACTTAGAAATTAAACATATATGCAAAGACTTTCTACTCTTCTTAGGATATGCCATTCTAGAATTTCTAACCTCTGCCGATCCTCTTTCCCAGGGATCCTCAAGAGAGTGGGGCACAGTGGGAAGAGTGGGGTATCATTACTAAGTGAAGAGAACACAGCCACCATCTGTAGCCTCATCTTACAGTTATGGGAACATGACCACACTGAAGCCATTTTTGTATAGGTATTAGCCAGGGTTCTCCAGAGAAGCAGAACTGGTATTCCAATCAGTGCCTATACAAAAATGGTTTTGTTGTTGTCATTGTTCTAGCACCTGTAAGATACCAGTACTGGCAACTAGCACCTCTAAGATTATCTATCCGTCTATATCTATCTGTCCATCTAAAGGGATTTATTGTAAGTGGTTGGCTTGCATGATTAAGGAGGTTGATAAGCCTCAAACCCTGAAGTTGGCAAGCCAGAGACCCAGGTCAGATGACGTATATTTCCAGCCTGAAAGCCAGCAGGCATGAGACACAAGAACCAGTGTTTCAGTCCCAGTGAGTCCAGAAGAGATGGATGTCCCCGGGAGGGCAGAGTATTCTCTCACTCAACTTGTTTTTGTTCTATTCTTGTCTTCAATTGATTGGATCAGTCTATATTTAAAGTTAATCTCATCCAGAGAGACATTTACAGACACACCCAGAACAATATTTAGCCAAACATCCAGGCACCCCATGGGCCCATCCAGTTAAGACATAAAATTAGCCACATAGTAGAACTTTAATGGAATAGAGTTCATATGTTGTCTGGTTGTAAAGCTCTGCGTTTATTACCCAACACCCACTCCGCCCTCCAACACATGCCATTTCCACCTGCTGTTCAAGTTTTCCCAAATCATTTTTGGATTTAAAAAAAAAAAGTGTTCATCTCTCAATCTTCAGTGTTACCAACAAAAGATCGCATGTGAGGGTCTTTCAGAGTTTCTGATAGTCCTATTCAAGCTGACTTGAGGCTGAAGGATTTGAGAAGGAGTTCACAGGGTCGGAACCGGTTACAAAGGGAATGGGTGTATGGAGAGGTCTCCTGTGTGATATCGTGCTACCAACACTGGCCACCAGGCCAGTACAGACACCTGTGTGTCTATATGCATTCATGTCCTCACACGCAGGCTTGGGAGTTCAGAAATATATATATACTCCTATAACTATGCACCCCCCAGAGGGAGCAGTTTGAGTTTGTCTCATTCAGGGAGACTGTGCAAAGCAGCAAGGAAACTAGGCACAGCAAGTCACAGCAGGAATATCAACAACTTATTGGTTTGTCCTCATGGAAACAGAGTTGCAAACAGATCACCTGAGCCAGAATCTAGTAAGAAGGAGATTTTTTTTTTTAATTTCTAAACACTATCATTAAGGAAAACACGTATTGATTAGGAATGATGAAAATGTAAACAATTACTAGAGAAAATATGGAATCATCCACACATTTTTCCTATCATCTAGTGTGTACCTTTCTTTTATAGGCTTTTTCTTCTCTTTAATACAATGTTCTTTACATGATATCTATCCCATCTCTTTGGCAGGTGGGATAAATTCAATTACTGTCCATTGCTTTGTTTTGACATTTAGCACGTATAGACTCGTGCTTCATTCAGCAGTTCCCAACTCAGCCACCAATTATGGTGACTTTGAAGGCTTAAAAAGTAACCATTTCCAGGCCCTTCTCTCAGACCAGGAGAATCTGTCCCCCTCTGGGGTGAGGAGGATCCTGCCCCAGTGCAGATGATTATAATATAAAGCCAAGCAGGGAGTCTGTTCTTTCTCCATAGCTCCCGCTCTCTAATCTGCTGTCAGCCCTGTTGACTAAAGCTATTCTTAGATGATTTCTTTTTAGTGCCAGTTTGGAGTATGCTGAATAGTGGTACAATATTTTAAGGCTAGGGCCCTGTTTAGCAAGTGATGGCAAGTCACGATTAAGGAAAGCATGCAAACTGGACACATCCTCTGAGAAGATTACAGTGAAGTTGTTTTTTAGATTATGATAAGGGGCACCTGGGTGGCTCCGTCAGTTAGGCATCTGCCTTCAGATATGGTCACAATCCCTGGGTCCTGGGGTTCGAGCCCTACATCAGGATCTCCGGTCAGCAGGGTGTCTGCTTGTCCCTCTGCCCCTCCCACCCACACACTCCCACTTGTGCTCATGCATGCTCTCTCTCTCTCTCTCTAATAAATAAATGAAATCTTTTTAAAAATTGAGGAAGGGGAGATTTAACAGAGTGCATGTGACTTGCTAAAATCCAGAACTGCTTGCGATGAAATCTGAAAGTTCTATTTTGACAAAGCATGTGTAGGTTAATGCTCTCTCTCCTGCATTTCCTTGTGCAATTTACAGTTTCAAGCTAAATCCCAGGGATTTAATGCCTTCTTGTTGATATTTAAAGGGCATTTTAAGCACATAAGTGTGAAATGTCTTTTGAAGTGGATCAAATGTTCCTACTCTATTCGACCTACTTCAAAATATGCTAAAAAGCAGGAGGTGTTCCCATTGGACCACAAATTGTGCAGTTTTAAATACACTTTTTTTTTTAAAGATTTTATTTATTTATTTGACAGACAGAGACTACAGGTAGGCAGAGAGGCAGTCAGAGAGTGAAGGAAGCAGGCTCCCTGTTGAGCAGAGAGCCCGATGTGGGGCTCGATCCCAGGACCCTGAGATCATGACCTGAGCCGAAGGCAGAGGCTTAACCCACTGAGCCACCCAGGCGCCCTTAAATACACTTTTTAAGTGAAAATACATGGCTCTATTTGAAATTAACTTTTCCGTCAAACAAAACAAAATGGTGGTCTAGATGTCAGGACTGTTTTGAAAGAATGATGATCTGGGCATCAGGTGGACATGCTTAACTCTCCCGAGAGTCTGGGGACCGTTTTCTTTTCAAATGAAATTGTATCTGATTCCTGGTTTTGAATTTGTACTTAAAAAAATTTAAAAAGAAGAAAAAAATTTGAAGGACACACCTTCTCACTCCTTGCACGTTTACAATGCTGAGATTTAGTCCGGGGCAGGGGGGAGGTATGTGTGTGGGGGTGTGTGTGTGCATAGATACGTATGTATATACATACCTGCACAGACAAGGACACACACAAAAACTACAATACAGTCATTTGTCTCTTGTACCTCTGCTCATTCCATTTCTCTGATAATGTTAAGTCAGTAGTTTCCCAATGGAATTTTGTCTGGTATAGTTTTTTTTTCTTCATAGCTATTTTTGCAGCAGTGCAATTTCCCTAGTGTCTTAGGTTTTGCTATTTTAAGTTACTCTATCTAGGACTTCAAATGACTCCAAATAAGATGGCATATAGATTTAAGTGTCAACAAACAGTCCTCAAAGTATCAGCTGGCCCAAAGCATCTTTGCCAAAATAACTGTTTCTTGTCAAAATTACACCCATCAGCATTGCTTCATTACAGCTCTTAACACCTTTGTCTTAAAAGCAGGCGATACCTTCCAGGTGGAATCAGCCACTTCGTTAGTCAGGGCTGTCACCAAGGGAGGAGAAAGAACAAAGTCAAGGATTAAAGAGAGTAAGAGATGGGAAAAGGAAAAGAGGAACTATATGGACATTTGAAGGTGGACGCAGAGAGACAGGGAGGAGACACGCCCCCAAAACTGTTATGTTTGGTGCCTACTGGAAGTACCTGTGTCTATTAGCCATCAGTGCCCCACATCAGATGTTTGGCCCATAGCTGGCTCCCTCCTCGCTGGCTGTCTACGATTCAGAAGAGCTAAAGGTCAAGGGGAAGAAGGAACCAACACTTCAAATGTTAGAATACAAATTAACATGGACTCCAAGTCACATCCTACCAAGTGACACGTCACCTGGTCATCTCTGAATGATGCTCCCCATTCTGCCAGGGAGCACGAAGGCTGAGGTTTCAGGGTTGTATAACCAAGTGCATAGCAGAGAGCTGGCAATGACCAGGTATCCACTTTGGACCATGTGCAAAGTGGGTCAGACACAAAATGTGTCCAGGTGAACCGTCACACGGTCTACCCACAGCACTACTCAGATCGTCATAGCTCATTTTCTTTCTAGCAAAGAGGCTAAGTTACGGTAGTGCTTTAGATGACCGAAACCATCTGTCCCTATGGAAGAAGATACAAACTCACAGTATCCACGCTTCACCAGTTTCCTCCTGTGATGGGGTTCTCCATAGAAACTCTTTAGGAAAAGCCGGATAGATACTATAAGTTCCCTACTTCTTCTGTGCCATTCACCTATTTCCGAATATAGTAATGAGGAGCACAGACTCTGACCCCAGAGTACCTGGATTCTAATTATGGGTCTCCCTCCAGTTACCTGGGTGACCTTGGACAGACATATTAACCAACCTCCCTAACTTAATAGATTGTCTGCATCGTAGGAATAATAATACCTACACCCACTGAGTTTTTATGAGGATTAAATGAATTAGGTTTAAAGTTTCTGGAATATAGCATATAATAAATGTTCAGGAAAGGTTAGCTCTGTTATTATTTGAAATTCTTTCAAATTTTGCTGTGTAATAGGCAAAGCCAAGGTATCTTGGTTTTTGTTTTAATTTACCTTTTCTGAGCTGATGACTACATTTAAATAAGTTTACAAATGCTTTTTGTTTTTTTTTCTGTGAATTGACTGCCTGTGTCCTTTGCTTATTTGTCCACTGATGTGGGCAAATCATTATTCAGTCAATTTTTATTCTTGATCTAAAAGTATTCATTGTATATTACAGATACTTATTCTTGGTCTATTACATAAAAACAGCAATCATTTTCTTCCTGTCAGTGGTTTCCTTTCAAATTTATTGTACAGAAGTTTATAATTTTTTTAAAGCTTTATTTATCTGAAAGAGAATGCATGTGATGGGGAGGAGGGGAGAGGGAGAGAGGGAAAATCCTGAGCAGACTCCTTGCTGAGCACAGAGCCTGAGGTCTGGCCCCATGGATGCTCCAACCCACGACCCTGAGATCATGACCTGAGCTGAAACCAAGGGTCAGATGCTCAGATGACTGCGTCCCCCAGGCACCCCAAATCTGTTAGTCTTTTCATTTGTGGTGGTAACTATGCCTGGTTAGGAAGCTCTTCTGCATCACAAAATTATAAAAATGTTCCCCCATCTTTCCTTCCAGTAGTTACATCGTGTTTTTAAAGGCTTTTCCATTAATCCACTTAGAATTTCAGTATATGCTCTGATAGGGTGGGCCAACTTTTTTCTCAAGGTGTCTATGATCTATCCTTTGAAATAACACCTATTGGCAAATTCCAACATAAACAAAACTATAGGTCTAGGCTTCTTTGTTTCTTTCCATTTATCTATTTGTCCATTCCTATGCCTGTTTTAATTTTAACTTTAAATTAGGTGGGTTCACGGGAATACTGTAATTCAGTACACGTTGTGGCATTTCCTGAATGTTTTTCCTGCCAGGTGAACTTTAGACTCATTTTGTCAAAAAAAATTTTTTTATTGATGTTTAAATTGGTTTGCATTAGATTAATCATATGGGAAGAACAGATCCTTTTTTTTTTTTTTAAAGATTTTATTTATTTATTTGACAGGCAGAGATCACAAGTAGGCAGAGAGGCAGGCAGAGAGAGAGATGGGGAAGCAGTCTCCCTGCTGAGCAGAGATCCCGATGCGGGGCTCGATCCCAGAACCCTGGGATCATGACCTGAGCCGAAGGCAGAGGCTTTAACCCACTGAGCCACCCAGGCACCCTAAACAGATCCTTTTTAATAATAACACTTAACATATATTCAGGCCTTAGATCCTTCAATGTAATTTTATCGTTTTCTTCGTAAAGATTTTGGGTACTTCGCCTTACGTCTATTCTTACGAGTTTTGTTTCTATTGTTCAGATCCTCTCATTTCATCTGCTATTTCTGCTTCAATGATGAAGTTGTTTTGACTGTTCTTGTGGTATTCCTTTATTCTAATTGTTCTGCACAAGAAGCCCCAGTAGCCTAATGGATAAGGCATTGGCCTCCTACGTGTTCTGCACAGTTGATTTACTTGTCTTTAATGGAATGATCTTAGGCACCTGGGTGACTCAATGGGTTAAGCCTCTGCCTTCGGCTCAGGTCATGATCTCAGGATCCTAGGAACAAGCCCCGTATTGGGCTTTCTGCTCAGTAGGGAGCCTGCTTCCCTTCCTCTCTCTCTCTCTGCCTGTCTCTCTGCCTACTTTGTGATCTCTGTCTGTCAAATAAATAAATAAAATCTTAAAAAAAAAAAAGAATGATCTCAGTGTTTCAGTACTAAGTATGTTTTCTGTGTGTTTCTGATGCTCTTCATCAAATTAAAGATGTTTTATTCTATTAATAACTTAGCAAGTTATTTTTTTTTCCTAAACCAATAGTGGGTGTTGAATTTTATTAAGTGCCAGTTTTAATTTAATGGGATGATCATGTTTTTTCTTCCTTGTCACTGAAATGAATTAATAGAATCCCTAAAGATTCTATTTTGGTATTAGTATTTTGGTGATAAATGCAATGTGTTTATTGTATATTAGTATTTTAATACCTTGCTGTATGTGGTTCATATCTAGAATTACATGTGATATTGGGGTTCACAGTTTTCTATTTTGTTTTCTATTTTGTCTGGCTTTATATCAGAGATATGAAATTGACAGATTTAGTATAAGTCCTCCTTTATTTTCTATGCTTCAAAAGCTTTATATAATGAAAGAATTATTTGTTTCTTAAATTATTTGTAAAAACTGCCCAATAAAACCATCTGGACCTTGCATTATTTAGGAAGAAGACAATGAGTCCTTTCATTACAGTGTGTGATTTTTAGCTCATTCAAATTATTATTTCACTCTTGAGTTTTCTAGGTAACTGATCACTGAATCCATATTTTTCAATGTATTAATAGAAATATTAAGAGTCAAGAGTCTCTTATCTGTGGTTACAACCATTTTTCCCACTTTTTTAATAAAAATATTTTGTGTAGTGTAAAAAAAATAGAGAAGATAAAGAATAAAGCAAAATAAATGCATGATTTTATAGGTGAGAGAGAACTCCTGAACCCATTTGGACTATTTTCTTCCTGCCCCTTTTCCTAGTATTTATGTATCACCTGTTTTTAAAATGGGTTTCTCCGTCTTACTTTGTCCAGGTGCCCAGAGGTGCTGATTCACCAACCTTTCAATCAGCCCTTACATTTATCAAGTCTGTGGATTTTTCTGTCTTACTGATTCACTTTTGATTCCTTCTGATTTCATTATATCTATTGTGATTTGTCCCTGGCCTCTTTAGCCAGACCCTTGGAGTAATTTTCAGCATTTTTCTCTAATTAATGATCAACAGATTCCCCAGAATAGAACCATGACCACATCTCAGTCTTTGATGATTTGTTCTCATTGGCAATTCATTTATTAGGAAGATTTAACTTACTTTTTAAATTATTAGAGTGAGAGCTATAGATTATAGAAAGCTTAAAAATAGTCAAAGGAGAGTGGCAAACTGATCTGTTTACCTAGACATTCTTTTATAATCCCTTACAAATATGAAAGTTAACACAAATGAAATCAGACTATGCTTGCTGCTTTCAGCCTGCCCTTTATTCTATTCTATTCACAAATATCTGTCTGAACTGTATGTTCTACTAGAACAGTATTATTAGATGCATTGTACCACTACTTATTCAAATATTTCTTAATCACTGATTTTAGGTAGTGTCTAATTTTCATTACAACTCTAAGGTGCTCTGGGGCTCCTGGGTGGCTAAGTCATTAAGCATTTGTCTTTGGCTCAGGTCATGATCCCAGGATCCTGGTTTCGAGCCCCGCATCTGGCTCCCCGCTCAGTGGGAAGCCTGCTTCTCCCTTTCCCGCTTCCCCTGCTTGTGTTCCCTCTCTTGCTGTCTCTCTCTGTGTCACATAAATAAATAAAATCTTAAAAAAACAAACAAAAACTCTAATGTGCTCCCTCTTTCTCTCTCTCTCTCTCTCTCACACACACACACATACAAACACTGAAGACCTTAAGGATGTTTTCCAACTGAGAAGTGACAACAAACACAAGAAACCACCTGATCAAGTACTAAAGCAACATGAAAGAAGACAACATAACACATTCCAAAGAGCATTTCTGTGTCCCTTGGACAATTTCTAGAAAGGATAGCCTTGCAGAAGAACCCAGATGATGCTAATATGAGTCAATCAAAGCAGCAGACAAGGAACAAGAAGGAAATATTTACTAAGTACCATCCAAATGCCTGGGAGTTTACGAAGTTCTCTCCTATCCATTACCTGATTGATTGATTGATTGATTGATTTGGTTCTCTCCTATTCAGTATCTGATTTATCTTTGCTAAAAAATAAAAAGATAAAAAACAAAACAAAACAAAAAAACCTTCAAGTTAGGTATCAGTGCTCCTATTCTTAGAATAAGAAGCAGAGCCTCAGAGAACTTAAAATCGTGGTGGTGGGATGGAAATTTCAAAGCAAGCTTATCTTTCTCTGAAGATATGCAATCTACTATAGACAGAGGATATTTTCTGTAATTGTAACTTAGTATATCTACTAAGAACAACTTTAATTTTTCTTTATTTTAAGCCTTGACAAGGCACAAACTGACCAGGCCCAAAATTAAGGTATGATTGATTACTACTGCCTTAATAACACAGAAGGGATTCTGGTTACCTTAATTTTTTGGCTGACAATAGACTGATGTTTAAAAAGAAGGTGCCACATATTGGGACTTGGGGGGGGGTGTTTTGAGGCCACATTTTGGAATTTTATGTATGCATATTCTCTAATTTCGCTGTGGTTCACGATACATGGCCAACTACAGAGCTATCATGTGACTTCACTTCCAAAGTAAACTTAAGACCGATTGTAAACATTCCCAGAGAGAACATTAGATCTAGTTTCTATTTCTTTATCAAGTAATGCACGATAGTATTTACTTAGCATCAGTAGGCAAATGCATAAACTTTGGTCATTAATCCTTCACAGACCATGTCGATATAATTGGAGCTCCTTCTGTGTAAAATTCCCAGGACATACTAAATGCTTGGAACTCCTTATAAAACCAGTTATACAACTTGCATGCTGGTAAGAGTTATCATGCAACGTCAGTGCACAAACAGTGGGGAAGCCTGGATTGGGTCTGGAGAGGTCCCATTGGCCCATGAAGCCATCATTGACCTTGCTGGCACCAACCCCAATGTCTCCCACCTGGTTACAAAAGAACGTCTCTCCTCTGCTTACCCAGTCAGAAATAGTCTTTCCCCCCACTCTGTGTCCTTATTCCTCCTCTTTAGAAAAGTCCATAAAATACATACAGAAACTCTAGCAGTAACAAAATGACTCTATTTCCAGACTAAACCATCTAGCACGGTGCCCGGCACATTGGAGATATTCCTTTAATACTCATGGCAGAGGGAGAAGCAGGCTCCCCGCTGAGCAGGGAGCCTAATACGGGACTCGATCCCTGGACCCCAGGATCATGACTTGAGCTGAAGGCAGGTGCTTAACCTACTGAGCCACCCAGGCACTCCCATTGCATTTTTAAACCAAGAAAGCTAATAACCTGAACCTCTGTCTTCTGTCCCTCTTGGCCTCTTCTTCACACCATCACACCTGCCTTTGCTTTTCCAAGCTTCTCTTTCTGCGCATGTTAAGCGGTCCTGCCCTTCTCACCTTTGTCTGTCTTGCCCAATTTACTATTTTAAAAAACAAACCTGTTTTCCCACTTTCTCTGTTGCCACGGCCACCAACTGCTGTCCCGCTAGGGCACTTAACTTCCGACACTGCCTAATTTCGGGCAAATCTAGGTAAAAAAATATCACTTACAATCCCCTCATAGTTTTCCTTCACAACGTGCAAGCCAATTTATATGTACAACTTTTCCATATGCTTTTCTTCTTTATAGCATAGGGGAATAAAGAAAGGGCAACTTCTACTATCCCCCTCGCAGCTGTGGAGGCAGAAATGCTGGCATTTGCTTCCCTACCTCCTTCTCTCTCTTGCCTCCTTATCTTTGTCTCCCTGCCACCTTCTCCGAGCCAGGACCCACTGGTACCTGAGGCCACCAGGGTCAAGGGTCAGGAACAGCAACTCTGACCTTGCCCAACAGTAAACTCTGGAAATTTCTACTGAAAAGTCTCTACCGAGGTGAGATGTTCATTCCAATCCACATGTGACTTTTAGGAAGGCAGAAATCTTGAACCCTCAGTAACTTCTAGAACCCTTCTCTTCTTGATCAAGTAGGCTCCAATGTTGCAAATAGAAAACTGGAAAGGCACTGAAAAGAAGAAAAGTGAATTCAAATATTAACTCTTTTCAATCACTTTGCACTCTCGATTTTACTCTTCTTTGTCTCTCTCCCAAAGACAAGAATGTATATGTAAACGCAGTGAAACCACTGACATCCATCTTGCGCGAAAGGTAAACTCACTACTCCAGGACAGAACTTTCTAGAAGTGATTAGAACAAGAAGAAGAATAAACAGTAGGAGATTAGATGCAGATTCAATTGACTTCAGAACAAGTGTAAGTTACTGTCATTTATAAAATGCCAGTCCAAGGTCTTTCATTTGTTCTGCAATTATTTACTGAGCACTTAGCATAATGCCAGGCTAAGCATTCTGGGCAAAGAAAGAGGAGTACAGCACAGTCCCCACACTGAGAGAGCTCACAGTGTAGCAAGAAAGATAGCTGTGCAAGCAGATAATTACAGTATTGTATGCAACGGTACAAGGATGTACAGACTCAGTTGAGAGCATTAAGGCTGTGGCTCCAACATGACGGTGAGAGGGTATCAAAGGAAGGCTCCCAGAGCAGACCTGGAAGGATAACATGGCCAGAGTAGTGAAGGTTAGATGTGGGAAGAGGAGGGGAAGGAATGACATTCCAAGCAGAGAGCCAAAAATACAAAGCAGCATGGGAGCCCCAGCAGCAGGGAAGGGAATGAGATGCTGGAAGAGAATCTAGTCCTGGAGGGATGATGTATCGTGCTAAACACGTGAGATTTTATCTTCCCAGAAAGTGAATTTGAAATTTAACCCCTTGGAGTTAGAGATTAATTATAATAAGAATTAAAACAGTATAATAGGTAACCCTCACCGGGCAGTTATTAAATACCAGGAACCACTTTAAGTATTTTAAATCTATTCATGGTTCGTCCTTAAAACAACCCTGTGAAGTAGGAATTGTTGTTATCCTCACGATTCATATGTAAGGAAATGGAGACTCTGAGTCTCCACCAGAATGACTGCAGGCAGAGGAACAGAGGAGGGAACCATCTCTATACAGCAGGTTGGCTTTGGAGTGTCCATTTGAACCAAGCGTCCCTTTGCTAAGAAAACACACGCAGGACCGGGACACACCAATGGCCAAGGAGTAAGAGTTGGCAGAGCCAGGCGAGTCCTCCAGATCTCTGAATTAGGAGTCCCTCCCTCACCCTGTTCCAGACTGAATGCAAGGAGGAGGGAGAAGGGATGGGACCTGTGTAGGGTCATGCCTCATCCAGTGGGGGTGGTGGCTTTCCCCCAAGTGGCTGTGCTGCCCCCGCTCCGTGCCTTCTTCTCTCCTCCAGCTGGAGTTACTGGTGGTAACAGCAAGTTACTAAAAGATGTCAACTAAGCCCCGCATCCCCCCAGCAGCACTGCCTGTGAGCCCCATTCACGTGTGAGCAAACTGATCAGGGACCCCGGGTCTTTCCTATAGCGCTGACGCCAGCAGTAACTTTCCTCCAGTGACTTCCATTCACTGCCCAGCGTTTTGCGCAGCCGTTCTCATCTGGGTAACAGCGCCTTTGCACAAAACCGTGGGATGTCCTACTTACTGCAGAACCTGAGAAGTTGGGGTGCTCACTGTCCTGTCTCTCCCTTCCCCCCTTTTTCTAAATCACAAATATCTGCATCGAATACTAATCTCGCTAGGAGCCAGGAACTCTCTCAACGCTCTTTCGACATATTTATTCAGCAATACAACAACCCTGAGAGAAATATTACTGCGTCCTGAGTTGAGAATGCATGGACGCCACGAGGTTAAGGAACTTTACGGGCACGCAGTAAGAGGCAGGATGAGGATTTGAATCCAGATATCTACATCCCTATTCAGGCTTCGTCTTACTTGACATGACAGAACATGTACTTCTCATCACAAATTTGTTCTCAACAATCCTTTCTTCACTTGGATTTCCATCCACCTCCTGCTCCTGGCTGTTCTCGAACTTTCCGACTGTTCCAGTTCATTCTCCACTATGGCTTCTTCCTTGTCTCCTGACTTCCAAGAGCTGGAGTGACCCAGAGATCCTTCTGAAGCAGGTCCTTGGACCTACTTTCTATCCTCCACTCATAGATGATCTCACCTGATTCCACAGCTTCAATGTCACCTCTAGGCCGATAGCTTCCCAGCTAGTATCTCCTGCCTGGAACTCTCCCAGGAAATTGCAGCTCCTGGAACCAACTGTCCGCTCAGCCTCTCTGGGCTCATGTGGCTACCTGCTGGGCATCTCAAAATCAGCAAAGCCGACAGCAGAGCTCCTGGTCCTCCCCAAATCTGCTCTTCCCCATCTGAGCTAATAGGTCTATTCTTCTAGCTGCACAGACTGAAAACTGGATGTCATCCCTGACTCCTTATTTTTTCCCTCATTTCCAGATGCATCCCATGCATCTGGAAAGTAGATCCAAGATATCTGCTCTTCACCACCCCTGGTCCACCACTGCTCCCTCTTGCCCAGAAGGTGCGCTGGTTTCTGACTGGTCTCCCCACTTTGCCCCGTGAGCTTTCTGCTGACCAGAGTGAGGTCAAAGCTGAGCAGGGCCTTGCCTCCAACGCAACATGTAAGGGCATCGAAAAACTTAGGAATCAAGACAAGGAGTGTTTTCACACAGTATTTTTTTCAAATCAGAATCCATGCCAAAAATATCCTAATGAACAAAATAGCCAATTCTTGCACGAAAACAGAACTAGAGTGTCGGCATCAATCCCCTCCTTCCCAACCCTTCTAGACTCTCTTCAGTGGTAGACGGATCCTGCTAAGCATCTTGTTGATCCCCTGGCTTCCCATCTCAGAGCAAAAACCAAAGTCCTCACCTTGACCTGCAAGATCCTTTATGGCCTGGGCTGCCATTATCTCTCTGCTAACTCCCACTTCTGACCTCGTTCACTCAGCTCCGTGCTCTCCACAAAGGCCGGCTCCCTGCTCCATCAAGGAGCTCCCACCTCAGGGGCTTAGGCTTGCAGGCTCTCTGCCCAGAATGGTCTCCCCCAGACACATGCCTCACGTCACCGGGTCTCCTCCCAAATCCACTCCCCTGGGATCACACCATCTAACATTTCACTCCCTCTTCCCACACACACACTTCATATTCCTTTTCTCTTCATTTTTTTTTCTCCTCAGGAACTATCTTTAGCACCTGCACATTTTACTAGTTTACAGTCTCTCTCACCCACTAGAAAACGCTGTGAGATTTTGGGGAGAGGGGTTTGTTTTGTTCTCTGCTATTTTCCTAGTATCTCAAAAAATTCTTGAATGACAGTAGGTACTCAGCAAATATTTTAATGAATAAGTGATACTTATTGAGAAGTATATTCGAATACTTACTACTCATAAGTGCTCTCCTTCAGTGCCAATGTTCCTAATGCCTACTTTGTATTGGTTTTGAATCCTACTGCCTCCATAAATTACACTGGGAATTACTCTTTCAAAAGGCAGTGGTCTTGGATCTGAACAATTTTGGGAGATTAGAAAATGTATTGCACAATCTTTCTTCTAAATGGACCAAATTTAACAGAAGTTTGACTTGCTTAAAAAAATATTTATCTGGGATCCAAGTTCATCCCTCAGATCAAATCAATGTTGGGAGAGGGGATTGTTTTTGAGAACTAAACATCGAAGATGAGGTGTTTCTTGTAACAAATTCTGAATTTTATTTCTATTCCCTGACTTCTAATGACTTGACACTATGTCAAGATGTTGTTGAGATTTTTCTCAGCAATGTCAGAGTGAGTTTCTTTGATCAAAAGACCTTTTTGATGTGAAAGTGTCTTCAGGTCCCTGTACTAATCATTAACCAAAACTAAAGGTAGGTCTTGCATAAAACTTGTCGTTTCACCATGAACTGTTATGTTTTGATGGAAAAGATGAAGCTCAGCAAAGAGTAAAACTACAACTTGGCCAAAAAACAAAGAGAGTTTGCCTCCAAACATCTGGGAGACACTTGATGACCAAAATGACTAAGCTCACCAGATCCCAGTTCACTGGTGGCCTCCCTGCTTCTGCAGATTAAATCCATAAAGGGGCACCGGGTAGGGGGGCAGGGGAGGGTGGTGTTGAGAGTGTCCTGATGAAAAGACAATTTTAGCAACATCTGGAGAAAGTGCAAGAGTTACGTTTTGTCCTAAAGGCTCGTTTTCTTCGGAAATCCTCCAAACGCCTTTTGTAGTTCTATTTTTTTAAGAGGATTTATATGGTCTCATAGAGATTTCTAGAACTGTAGTCAGCAGCCAGTTAGCCTTATAAGCTGAACACAGGTTTCCTTTCGCCTCCCTACCCTGTAGCATCCCTAGGAAGATGGTTTACACTGCAAAGTTGTCAGGGAAGCTACAAGTCCCCACCTAGATGTTAGAGGTCTATCCAATCACCACTATCTAAAAAATGGTTTCAAATTTGTCTTAGCCAAGATACAAAGTTAGGATTAGAAAAAGAAAGAAAGAAGGAAAGAAGGAAAGAAGGAAAGAAAGAAGGAAGGAAGGAAGGAAGGAAGGAAGGAAGGAAGGAAGGAAAGAAAGAAAGAAAGAAAGAAAGAAAGAAAGAAAGAAAGAAAGAAA
>NW_022631079.1:2457510-2534465 GCF_010015895.1 Lontra canadensis
AAAGAAAGAAAGAAAGAAAGAAAGAAAGAAAGAAAGAAAGAAAGAAAACAAGCTCGCTTATTGCCTTTTGCAAAGGACAGCAACAGAAACTGGTACATTAACTTAATAGACATTCCCTAACAAACAGTGCCTTAAAACAAGGTGGAGGGCAAAAGGGGCCAGCTGGCACGGACTTAGTACCACTTGAGAGAATGATTGAGTAAGAGTGGAGCTGGCCAGGGCTGGAAGCAGGCAAGAATTACTAGAACAATCAAGGGCAGGAATGGCCATGCTTACATGGGAGGCATGAAATTTTTCTGTCCCGGTAACAGCTGATGAGTTGTCTCTCTAAAATCTCATTTTTCTCTTGTCCTCTATATTTTACTGGAAGTATTTACTTTCTAGACAATGCTAGATGCTGCTTGCCTATGCATTTGTTTATTAGTTATTACCTTAATAGAAGACTTTGAATCTCTTATTGACATGATCACCCCAGCTTCACTTTTCACTTTTTTACATGTTTCCTACACTATTAATGGCCCATTTGTTCTGAATCTTTAAATGACCACCAGAGGTAGCGTAGGAAAGCTCAAGGCATAACACAGAAAAGTCTTAAAAGGGCCTATGTTGAAAGGCATTCAATCTGCATGTGATTCAGATCACGGCAAAACACCCTTCTTCGGTCTCGGCTGGCAGAGTGGAAGCCCAGCACAGAACCTTCCTGAGCCCTGACACTAAGTGAGGTCAGTGTAAGCCCCTCTGGGCATGGGAGCCCCCAGAGCCTCCTGCCACCACAGCATGGACCACTTGGGATGGCCACACCCTTGCCCCATGAACCTCTAGGTAGGAACAATTATCCCGTTTGCAATGGGGTTCAAATCATGTTCCCAAATAAAAGGTACAGATGAGAAAGCGCTGAAATTGCATCTTTATTTATCTACATAAGCATGGAGATGTGTAAGCTTGTAGAATTCCTTACATTTTTTTTTGCAAAGGGCTTCCTGTCCTCTCCCGGGTGGCCTAAGTGACAGATGATCTGAGTGTCAGTTGGCCCCTTCTAGCACCACTTAAACAAATCTATTTTTCTTGTTTTATTAAAACCCATAGGACCCCTTTATTACACAAACTAATTTGCATGATGATTCCTATAGATGCAACAGAGCACACTCTGTTCTAGAAATTTATCTTTGGTGAATAAGTAGATAAAGGTTTTAGGTACCACATTGAGTAGAGAGAGAAAGCTCAATCTCTCAGGATTTTAATACTATATCCTAGTTGATTTGATTTAATCACCCCGTTCTCTTCCCACATCTGCAAAGACTGTTCTGCCTATTTTTTAATCGACAGGAGCTAATTTGTTTTTGAGCATTTGGTGACATTCCGAAATAATTGGATTGTGATTTACTGATCTGCGTTCTAATTGGAGAAGGGGGATTATTCATTTGTGACTTCCGAATTCCAACGAAAATTGAACGTGTTTTTTTTAAAGCTTTTTTAATGAGGACACTTCACCAGCCGTGTTTGTGTGTGGCTGTTCGTTAATGCTAAGTGACTTATTTACAGAGAATGTTTCCTAAAGATGTCCTTTGTGAGGACAAGTTTGGCAATAGTAATTTACTTAATTTATCTTAAATTTGGTTTCAGTGAGCAACCCTAATTAACCTGATTTTTTGCTGATAATCACTCTCAATGGAATCAAATCACAAATCCGGGGACGGATTGAGCGGCACCCAGAAGGAAGCAGCCCTCCGCGCCCTGGTCCAGCGCACAGGATATAGCTTGGTCCAGGTAGGAACTTCTTGTGACCTCTACTGAGATCCAGCACTGAGTTCTCTGAATGGCGGGAAAATTCGTGGTCCTAAGATGCAAAATGTGAATGGTCAGCTGTGTAACCCTTCATGGATGTTCGTTCCCGGGGGGATGAAGTTACATCATTTCAGTGTTTGTAGGTGACCCTGCAGATGATTTTCTTTCCACTCTGGCTCTCAGCTTCATCTTAGCTGGTCCTTTGGAAGCAGAATCTGCATTCACAGTCACTGGGACTATCATAGCTTTAAAAGACCACTTGGGTACATGAAAAGCCAATTGGAATTTACTACCCAAGGTATTCTATGAAGTGGAACCACGCTAGTGTTGCAAGAATCAGCAGAGAACAAGCTATCCTGGCACTAACCTTAGTTTCCCGAGAGATTCCCTACTTCTAGACTTCTAGGGGGATCCCAGGACTGACCCATTGGTCACTCGAGCTATTCCATAAAGCTTTCTCAGAACACCTCCCCAGCCAGCTTTAGGATCTGTAATAGTTTCTCTCCATGTCCGGCATTTTCATTTTTTTTTTTTTTAAGATTTTATTTATTTATTTGACAGACAGAGATCACACGCAGGCAGAGAGGCAGACAGAGAGAGAGAGAGGGATGCAGGCTCCCTGCTGAGCAGAGAGCCCGACGTGGGGCTCAATCCCAGGACCCCGGGATCATGACCTGAGCCGAAGGCAGAGGCTTTAACCGACTGAGCCACCCAGGCGACCCCATGTCTGGCATTTTTAAAAAGGAAAAAGTTCTACAACTGACTATTCATAGATGTTGGTTAAAAATTATCTATATAGATTATTGCTGTTTCTATGAAAGCCTCCTTTAGAGAGGTTAGGACACACTGAAAAGAAAGCTAATATTAAGCATATCTTACTTGAAGAAATAATGTTGCCCTTTTTACCATAAGACAAAGTATAATCTCACTACTTTTTACACTTGCTACAGTTTTTACACACACTACACTTTTCATTCCCAGCTGTAATCTTTCACCCACATACCTTTTGAACTTAATCAAACCCATGTGCTATAACAAGTTTCATTTGGATAACAATAAAACATGCAACATGCTCTTATTACATAATCCTTTGTCAGATTGTTACAAAGTGTACTGCATTTAGTTATGTTAGATACTTTACCAACAATACTTAATTTTTTTTTTCTTTTAACCTTCTTTGTATCTGAAACACTTATGCAAAGATGGTGGTAGTAGAAGCATTTAAACCCTTTTGAAAAGCAATTAATATTTATACATAAGGATGTTTGCCTTCTGAAGAATAAATCTGTAATGGCCCAAAATATAATGATAGGAATACATATAAACCTGTCTGGCATGGCATTATTTTTAACACCTCAATATCACACACCTAAATCGATAAAGGAAAATCATTAAGCAAACTATGAATATATAATCATTACATTCAATAATCAGAACTTTATGAGAATTAACCACAAAACATGTAAATTGTCTGTCAGTTTTATTCAAAGCACTAGTTCTTCCTTTTCCCCAGATGAAATTCAGGGCATGTCTCATGACTTTTCTGGTAACTCTCAGGTAATTAAAAAAAAAAAAAATCTTCCACTAAATAGTAGTATGTCCACTGCAGTATACTAAAAACTTCAATTATAGCTATTTTCTTTCCCATGTATGTCAAGGTAGAGGGTGATTTCTATTTTCTTCCTTTATGCTTTTGGAAGCATAATTTCCCATGCCAGTCTGCTAACTATGCGTTCGGACTCAGAGCTGAGACAGAAGGAAGGGATCAAAGCAAAGAGCGGGGGCAGCGTGTGCTTGACCCATAGCCAGCCCTGGGCTCTCTGGGCCCCACAGACAGGCAAGTAAGATCATCACAGACCTCCTTAATTCCATTGTTAGGCATCTCTCCCCTGCTTCACCCTCCTCTGGCAGGCCACTTTCCGGGGCCTCTGACCCCTTCTGCAGAGCTCTTTTTGACACTCTAAGCAGAGCTCCTGGGGAGGAGGGAAGATAACCCCTCTACATGGGGCCTACATGTGGCCAAACTCTAGCCCCCAATAGACTCACACGTTCTCCGACCAGCAAAACCTGGAGGTACGGTTTCCACAAAGCAACCACCTCTCCTTCTCACCAACATCAAAGTAGGAGAACCCACTGCTTTCACCATCAGGGATTTCAGGAGTGAGTTAGACCTACCAGCCTAGTATGCTCCCCAAAACAGGGGGTGCATCTCAAGCTCTCTGAGCAGTTTCCTTATTGCCCCTGCCACAGTTCATTGAGATGCACCTCACAATTCCTCTCACATTGGGGAAATCAGAATCCACAACTCACCAGCAGGGGTGTCCAAATAGCTCTGAATAGACTCCACAAACCCCTCACAGACTCCCCCACTGCTTTCCTAAACCCAGGGATGGGGAGTGGGGAGCAGCGAGGAGGTGTTGCATCAAGAACGTAAACAATTACAGCAGTTTCTTCCTACCTCTTCCTCCCTCTTGGTGGTCCAGTAACTTGGCTCCATACCCAAGCCAGAGGCCAAAGAGAGTCCCATCCATCTTAAAATCCTGTTGCAAATTAAATAGCATTCGGTCATGAAGTAATCACTTTAAAAAATTCTGGACAGAAAATTGTAACGTCTTATTACAGCTGTGTGAAAAGTTTACAGATCGTATATTTTTTTAAAGACTCAAATAGCGAAGGAGATCGTTTTACCAACCAAATGCAAGTATGTAAGATCATTTGCAGTATAGACAGAGGGAGACCAATACGGCTCTTTTCCTTTCATAATGAGAAGTAAGTTAGGGGAAATCGGAGGAGGAGACAACTATGAGAGACTGTGGACTCTGATAGACAAACAGGGTTTTGGAGAGGAGGTGGGGAGGGGGTTGGGGGAGCCTGGTGGTGGGTTATTAAGGAGGGCACGAATTGCATGGAGCACTGGGTGTGGTGCATAAACAATGAGTTTTGGAACACTGAAAAAAAAAAATGAAATGAAATGAAAAAAAAAATGCTTCCCAATCAAATCACCCTAAAAACATATGGCCGATCTGCATATTACTTTGAATTTATATATTCAATTACATTCAGAAAAGGTCAATAATGGAACCACACATTAATAGCAATTAAATAACAACAGACATTTAGTAGGCACTTCTATTCTAGCTGCTTTGTATAAATTCATTTGCTGGATCCTTACAACAAAACTATAATCATCTCCAGCTTCCAGGTAAGAAAAACAAGGCACAAGGAGGCTAGGTACTTTGCTCATGATTTATAGGCTATAATTCCACTGCTACCGGCCAGAATTTCTGGCAAGATTTACAGAACTAAGAGAAGTTACAATATTATCTTTCTGATTGCAATTTTAGGCATTAGCATGACAGGGCATGCAAAAACTATTTTGTTGAGCCTAAACTTTATAATGGGATTCACTTTCAGTAGTACTATTGATTTGCTAACAGAGTGACTGATTGGGTCAGAAATTCTTCCATAATGTAAAACCTAGAATGCTAAAACCTAGCTATCTGGACCAAACCCTCTAGTCAAGGTCTACATACATACAGGACTTGGTTCAATCATTTTGAATGAATTGGAAAATCCTTCCTGATTTTGGGTGCAAAGTATAGGAAGTCACCCAAGACTTTAAATGGGAAACCTGTGGTTTAACTTGTTCCTTGACACAAGTTGTATGATCTTCAACACGTCCCTTAAGCACCCTGGGTCGTAATTTCCAGAACACTGGCTAGGTCCTGCCCCCATTCTACTAGTTATGATGTTGCCATCCTGGGATCTGCCCAGTCCAGTCACTGGTACGCAGCCCAGATTAACTGGCTGGAAAAGGAGACCAGCACATTGAAGGCACAGCCTCAGTGCTTTGGGACTTAGAAGAGACCTTTCAGCCTTCTCCATACTTTAGCCTTTGCAAAGAGGGCAACATTGGTTTTCCTTTTTTAAAAAATCTCTTTACAAAAAATTAAGATAAAGAAACAGCTTAATACAATTCTGGGAGCATAACCATAAAAAGATCATTTTAAACATGAAGGTATTTGCTAAATTAGGTGTTGGAGAATTTATTTTGTTGTATCTTCACAGCCTCTGAGATTGAACATTGAACACTCGCAAAAGGAGAATTCAAAAACCAGAGGGTGACTAATTTGTGCTCTCTTATCACCAGCAGGACAAATACAGCTGTCAAAAATAGAATTTTTCAGGTTACTTAATAACGTGAGCCAGCCTTTTATATCCCAACTGATGCAACACTTTGTGCCTGTGAGCATTTGAATTATTGTAAAAAAAAAAGAGAGAGAGAGAGAGAAAGAGAGAGAGATCACAAAGTACATCTTTGGATATTGATAGCTAGAAATTTCATTAAAGTACCTTAGAGAAAATGAAGGGAAGTTAATCCCATATCCTGCATTTAGTGGACATTCAATAAATATTGATAAAAATTGTGTAACATTGGCAAGTTAGACCTTCAACTTCACACTTGTGTTAGCACCACATAGAAATATTTTGGAAGGAAGTATGCTGTGATGTTGTTGCTTTGTCAACAGTTTTTGTCTCCAGACAACAGAATTATGGGTGGTGATTTTGTTCCCCTACTCTTTCATTCTTAACTGAACTTGCCAGATTTTCTGAAACAAGTATATTTTTGAGAGTGAAAATATACTTGAGAAAAAAATCAGATCATGCTGATCCTTTCTTCAAGAATGCTTTAATGATATGGGTCATGAACTCTGACCTATGATGATCCTTCCATCTGGAATTTTCTCCTTTATGCCAGAAAAATCCATTTTCGTAGATGAACATTTTCCGCAAACTTCCCACCCAACATGTGATTAGTTTACATGAATTTTAATTCTAGTAAAACTAAAACTAAAAATATATTTAATAAACATCACCCTAGAGTAGTCCAAATATTTTTAAAAGTAGGATACTTCTTCATGTATTATTTTAAGATACTTGTATTTATCATGTATTTTCCATACTTAAGTATTATTTTTAAATAGTTCAAAATATGATGTGTATTAACACTGTTGTCTGATTACCCCGATAATCTATTTTCTAAAAATCATTACGACACACACTTTTATGAAGTATGACAGTCCCATTGTTTTCTTAATCCAGTGGTTGTCTTTAGTATGCATAAAGGATTTTTTGTTTTTCTGTTTTGTTTCTGTAGTCCATATCATTGAACACAGTGTGTTAGTAGGAGGCCTTGGGATTATAGAAGTAGAAGATGCAGCATCTGCCCTAAAATGTATATAAAGTAGTTACAATGAAATTGAGTTTATCCAAAATTAAAAATGGTAACATAAGACCCAGTGAGTGAGCAATACAGCTGTGGGTGCCCCCTTTCTGTATGGAGCCATAAAACGGACCATTCCCTCACCTAATGAGTGGGGACAAATACTTAGACATAAGGATGTTCATCATAGTGGAATTTATAATGTCAAAAACAGATATATCCTAAATGTTCAATAAAAAAAATTACTGGCCACAAAAAATATGGTCAACTTTCTATTTCCCAATTATGTAGTCAGGAACTGGGATTTCAAAGAAAGACATGGAGCGATGTCCAAGCATGAATGTTGACCTAAAAATGAGAATGCAAAGCTGTATACAGCTTCTAAATAATGTGCTGAGAAATTCTTTACACATAGTACAAATACTGGGAAAATAATAAAATGTAATCTCTGGTTAGAGTTAAGTTTTTCTTGCTTGATGCTCTTTTTTCCCAAACTTTCTATAATGAGTATGGACTATTTTTATGATAAGGGAAAAAAAAATTCTCATGAAGTGGAAAAATGTTCTAGGCAGCATTCAGTCAGCAATCAACAAATTAGGAAACTTTCATGGAGAAAACCTCACTATTAAAGGTGTAGGATAGTTCCCTGGGTTCATTAGGCTGGTCTTTCAAATCTTTGTAGTGTTTGAAATTTGCTTAATATTGTTATTATCCAACCTTTTCATTTTGCAGTCAGAAAACAAACTCCAGCCTTCTACAATTCAGTAGACATAGGAGCCAGAGGTCAGCCAGCTGAGCTGAGACTCAACTTTGGCTACTGCCTGTTTTTGTCATTTTTTAGATTTTTTAGATTTCTTAGATTTCTAGATTTTTCAAGAGTTGTTTTTTAAAAAGCCAAAAATATCAACTACCTGGCCCTTTCCAGAAAAATTTGCTGACTTCAACTCTAATGTTTACTCTAGTACTTTGAGAAGCTAATTCACAGGTTTTAAAGAAAAGTCTCCATTGCATAAATGAGTGTGTATACTCCCTTAATAGGAGCGGGCACACACTCTTGGTCTTACCCGCTCCTGCCTGCTCTCTCCTGAGCCTGGTTCACGCATCCATTCATTTACTAACTCCACAAAGAGGGCCAAGGTTCCTGCCTTCATGAAGGTTAAGTTATCCTCAAGGGGAGGAAGAAAATAATCAAGTAAAGAAACCAAAAAAATTACCGATCATGGTAAGTGCCATGAGTATCATAAACTGGGCAGTGTGACAGAGCAGAGCAGGGAACTCTTCAAGCCAGGGGACACTGCAGCTGGAACTTGGAGGGCGAACACAAAAAAAGAACCTTGGAAGGAGCTGGAGACAAAGGAGCGTCTGTGGCCATAGCACATGAACAGCAAAGACGTTAGTGTGCCTTAATTCCAAAGACCCAGTAAGATTGGGCCAGACAAGCCCTTCCCTTTCCCTATTAATCAGCCATGACTGGGTTACTGGGAACAGTTCCCTCAGCCTACAAACAAAATGCGGCTTCATTACCACCCCACAAACTTGGCTTGCTGTGCCCGTTCTCTTATGTGGAATTCCAATACAACCATGTATTTTAATTCCCATGTACTCGTCTCCTCAACAAATATGTACAAGTCAGAAGGCAGAAAGGCTGGTGCTAGGTTGGCATATAGGGGATTAGGATACCATCCTTCTCGGGGTGCCCCAAATTAACCCCCTTCCTCTCTCTGGTTTTGTATAATGTCCTCCACTAATATCACTTGGGTACTGCTTAAGTTGCAATGTTTTTCTTATGAATAATGCAATGAAAATAAGCCACTTAGGATTCCCGTATTTACAACCAGCTCCGTCTACATAAGCGCAGGAAGAAGCAGATGGAAGAACACTGTGGCACGGACATTCTTTTCCAATCGCCACACAAAAATCCTAGGGACAAAAATAGGAATTTGACTTCATGGTAAAAGATAGCTCCTGGGTCCTACTTTTTTCTTCCATTGCCTCGTACCACCTGCTCATGTCCCTGCTATCCAAGGACTTAAGTCATTCACCAAATGTGTTAATACTAATTCTTTAAATAGGTAGACTGAGCATGAGAACAGGATGGGGCCCGTAGATCATCACAGACATGTGTTTCCCTAAGCTTATCACCCCAGCCACCCACAGACCAGCTTTAAAACTCCTAAGAAGCCTTTGCTTTCACTAGCCAGAAATGCCAAAGCACAGAGTGGAAGACTCCAAAGGAAGGAAGAGCTCTGTGAATCTTTTTGTGGAAAATGTATGGCTGTATGCCTGACAGGTGATGGGAACTTCAGGATCCCAAGAAATGGAAACGGAGCCCTAAAGTTATATTCAAACAGCCATGAATTTCTCCTAAAAGAGAGTAATAGAGAATTGATTATATAGGAGATCTTCAACTGAAGGTTGAAAATCTTCACGAACTAAGCCTGAGAGTGTTTTCCCTTAAACTAGAAGCACGTGGGGTTTTCCATTTAAAACTAGGTGTGAGTTTCATGATTTAAATAGGCGGAAACATGGACAGCTCTTTGGGACTATGGACTTTGCCTGTGGGCAACTTTAGCATTTCTTAAATTGTTACCTGTCTACTACTGATCAAAATAAATAGTATTATCCAAATAAGTATTTTTAACAGGGAACCAAAAATAAATGATTCTTTATCTTCAGAACCCAAAACTTTATCAGGAGATTCAAAGATAGCTATCTAACATAGGCAAGGCCAAGGACAGTGAGATCACAATGCTGTACCGTCACGAACTGCATATGAGGTCAGTAGTTATGACTCTTTTTCACATTGTTTCAGAGGCACAGGGTGGAGAGGAGAGACAATGTTGAATGGCATGTTGACACAGCATTAAATGACTCTAAATCTCAGAGTAAGGATTATTCTACAGCTGACCCCTGAACAATGTGGGAGTTGGGGTACTCTTCCCACACACACAGTCAGAACTCTGCCTGTTGACTTTTGACTCCCCAGCAACTTAATCACTAGTAGGTTACTGTTGACCGGAGGAAGACTTACCGATAACATAAACAGTTAACACATACTTGGTATGTTGTATTATATACTATCCTCTTAAAATAAAGCTAGAGAGATGTTAAGAAAATCATAGGGAGAAGAATATATATTTATAGCCCTGTAAAAAACTGGCATATAAGTGGGGCTGTGCAGTTCAAATCCATGTTGTTCAAGGATCAACTGTACTTTGCATTCTCTTTCAAACTTTCTGATCAGAAAAGTTAGTTGTGGTGGGGCACCTGGGTGGCTCAGTAGGTTAAGCCTCTGCCTTCGGCTCAGGTCATGATCCCAGGGTCCTGGGATGGAGCCCCACATCAGGCTCTCTGCTCAGCAGGGAGCCTGCTTCCCCCCCTCTCTCTGCCCACCTCTCTGCCTACTTCTGCCTATTTGTGATTTCTCTGTGTCAAATAAATAAATAAATAAATAAATCTTTAAAGTTAAAAAAAAAAAAAAGTTAGTTGTGGGAGGTACATCTTCAACACCTCCCCTTAAACACCTTCTTAAACACAGAGAACAGTACTTGGGCTCAGAGTTTTAGAAAACAAGCCCAGCTAGAATGTGATCATGATTTCTCTCTTTGATCCCAATATTTCACTAACAAGAATGATTATATTTTTATATGTTTTTTAAAAAAGGAAATTAATGCAAAGCCTGCAAAGAAAATTGATTGATGCAAAAAAAAGTAATAGAATAGGCATCAAGAGGACAAGCAACGAGAGACACATTGATTTTTTTTTAATCCCTACAACATTCCCTTTAAGGATCCTTTTGATTAACTCACAAAACAGTCTCTGAACATTTTCCCACCTTCAGCTGTGGGGTCAAGGGCAGCCTCCCTTTCACCAGCATCCTACCACCTTCACAAGATCTTTGCCAGTACCCGGTCAGCCCTGTCCCTTGATAATGAAGAATTTATATTCAGGAAAGGATACATGCCTTGCCATATCCCTCACCTCATCATAAATTAAAATTCATGGGGGATTTAGTAAGGAGAGTAATTACTATATACAATTCCTCTCATACCCCCAAAAAAACAAGGGCGCCTGGGTGGCTCAGTGGGTTAAAGCCTCTGCTTTTGGCTCGGGTCATGATCCCGGGGTCCCGGGTTCCAGGGATCGAGCCCTGCATCGGGCTCTCTGCTCAGCGGGGAGCCTGCTTCCCCTTCTCTCTCTCTGCCTGTCTCTCTGTCTACTTGTGATCTCTTGTCAGGTGGATAAATAAAATCTTTAAAAAAAAAAAACAACAAGGGCCTTAGATGGAATTCTTCTTGGGCCATGTTGAACTCAGTAGAATAGGAGGGCAAACATCCAAACCAACTATCTTCCTTGCACCAGGACAAGTGTCTTTATCTGTAGGTGGACAGCTCTCCATAAGTTAACCAGATCTATTATAGTATTCCTCAATTCAAAAAGGCAGATTGTACCTATAATAAAAAGTTGGAGGGGCCTCTTGAATAAATTACACATTCTGCAAGGTGAAAGCTCCCAGATGGATAAAGGAATCACCAAAGCTTTCACCCAGTTATTTCTTGGTTGGGCCGGAGAGGCTCCCGCAGGTGACAGTGGTGGCCAACAGACATGCACGAGTCGGAAGCCGGAAGCCAGAAGTGAGCGTGAGCACAGCGAATCCAGCCTCCTTCCAATGGCTGCTGTGCGGTCCCTCATTAAGTCGATTTCCTCGCAGAATGTGAACACAGGGTCTTAGAAACGAGTTGGCATTTTACTTTCCCTCTTTTGGAAAAACAAACTCCAAAAATTTTTCCTGATTTTGAATTGTGTGTAAAGATATCCTTGAATTTAGAATTCCCATGAACTGGCCAGAAACTAGCATTATAAAAAGCTTTACAAAATACAAGCTATGCTGAAAAGCCTGTTTGCTTTCAAACACTTCAAATATTGAGATGCTGAATTCCAGAAGTTTGCCACACATAATCCTTTAAGTGAAAGGACAAGTATTACAGATTTTAAATACATCATTTGGTAACATAAATTAGTTCTGCCTCTAAAAGTGAACAACCTGAGATGTTATTAGGAATATTTTGCTGGGCAATAGGGCTTCAGTTGTTAGCTTTCCAAAGTGAAACAAACACAATTCCTAATTTCCTAAAAGTCATTTTTGTGGAAGAAACGTGTCATACTTTAAAAAAAATAAATAAAATGTAAGGGCTTGGTGGAGAGTGAAACAAATAATTGTTAAGAGCCAAAAGCTGGGTGCATTTTTCATTGTGATTTTTGCCATAAACACGTGCCAATCATACTGTTCAGAATTCAATAAATCAACTCTTTCTAGTCAAGTTAATTTTAAAAGTAAACTTTTTCTCACATACATAAATGGAAAAGCCACGGGTTGTATTGGTAATTACGTGTTTTCTAATGTACAATAAAATGCATACCTATTCAGATAAACCAATGGCCTCTAAACTACCTAGTATTGCACACAATGTACTTTCAGAAACACTAAACTATAAGAGGATAAAGTTAAATTTATATCTGCCTATTACGTTCATGATTTAGCTTCTCCTCTCAGTTTCCAGACGTAGTCTCACAGTTCTATAAATTTTAACATCCTATTTTTTCAGCCTTTACATTACAATTATTATTGTTCCTCTATTTTTAGAAGAATAATACCTGACATGCCTATTAGATATGCTTTTTAAGGATTCTAAAAAATAGAGCTAATAAGGGTACTGTCAAGTTCCACAGTACATAAGTTAAATAGACTCTGCTTTCTAAAATTTCTCAGCCTAAAAGAGATTTCACCAACCTGAGCTCATTGATCTTATGATATAAAGGCAAATAAATAATATGAAGACAGATCATTATCTTTACATAGAATTAGCAAAATGAGTATTCCCCATAGCACTGTCTATTGGCATCAGGGAACAAAAATGTTCATAAGCAGACCAATGGTAAAATCACATCTAGGAGAACCCTCTTGGTCCCTCTCATTTAAGTACTCTGAGATTCGGGTTGAACTCTACTACATATGAGATGTATAGGTGGTCTGTACGTGAGAATAGAAATAATGTCTAATGGAGAATTTTATTCAATCTCACAAATCAATAACTGGGGAAATATGGTATTAAGTCACATATTTCAAAAGACACAGTCCTGAAACCTGTTCTTGATACACTGATACCAGCTGTTGAGAAGAGTCTCCAAGGGTCTGGTCTCAGGACCAGTGTCCTGGGCATAGCCCTGGTGACTACAATGCTTGTGAAGGTGACAAATGCCACTGAGCACAATTGGGTTGTCCAGCACCTGAACTAATAGGAACAGAAATAAATATAAACATAGCCAGTTGGAAAATGGGCAGGAGAACATCTGAAAGCATGTTTAGTAAGGGAACGTACACAGTTTCTTCCCCTTGGCAAGAAAAAACAAAGGACCAAAGAGAACCACAAAAGAGGATTACAGATGATTTCCAAAGAATCATTCAAGGAATGGAAATTACTACTCAGGAAACTTTAAAAAAATGGACTATATAAAGGTTTATTAATTAATCTCCTTCTGTTTATAAAGGGGCTCACTTAGAGGAGAAAACAAACCATCTGGTCTCCATGTTTGGTGAAACTAAAAAGTAGGCAGAGCACAATACAATGAATTATGAAGATCATGAGCCTGAGAAAAATGCTGTCGTGACTTGGGACAGTATATAAGCCACAAAATTCACCAGACTGAGAATCAGAGTGTTCAATCTGGTGTTTCGTGCAGTAAATTAAATCAATGTGACTTTAAGCAAGTCACATAATATCTCTGGTGTCAGTTTCCTTGTTTGTAAAACGAGCATACTGGGCTAATATAAAATCCAAAGAAAAATATTATTACAAGCATGGGCTTGGGGTTCAAATTGTGTCTTCATCACTTACAGTTTGAGTGACTTTGAACACAGTCTATGTGTTGGATTTCTCATCTATAAAATGAATAGCGTCACCCCCATAGGTTTGTTGAGGAGATTAAACAAGTTAATAGGGTCAAAAGCCCTTAGCACAGTATGTGATCCAATTAGGAATAACTGTTGAGGGGTTTTTTTGTTTTTCTTGCTATTTACATGTAACAGAAGTCCACTGTCCTCCATTATGCAGAAAAGGAGTTTATTAAAAGAATGTTTGTTTACAGAAACTCTGATTTGGAGAACTAAGTGTAAGAGTAAGCCTTCAGGAAGGTTTTCAAGGTTTTGAGGGAGTAAGGTTTTAGGAAACCGCATCACAAATCCGGATGGAAAAGAAAATGCACCATGGGGTGTTGAACACTGAAGTTTGCACCATTATGACTTCTGCATCAGAACTCCATTTTACTTTATTGTAACCATGACTATCCCAACAGCAAAAGAAGCTGGAAGAGCAAGTATCAGGCCTTTTTTAACTCCTGTAGGAAAACACGATTTGGCTCAGATTCCTCGATGTATAAAAAGGTCAGATGCCAGATGGCCAAAATGAACTCAGTCCATTTGGCCTCAAACTAAGATTTATTGCTTACAATCATTTATGAAAGTTTGGGTGGTTTTATTCATGTCAAGAAGATGGTATACACCATTTCTTAGAGTCTATGATTCCATAATGAAAGGCTTAAAATATCTGTGACAGAGGAACATCCAAATACTCTTGATATATAAACTGAGTTACTAGGCAGGCTCAGTGTCCAGTATGCGAATTACACCCACAGATTTATAGTTAGAATTAGGTCTTCCCTTTTTAATTTACATGGTTGAAGGTTTCTATTTATGTGCTACAAGAAAGCCAATAGTTTCCAAGTCTTTGATTAGAAAAATACAAGTTCCCAGAATTTAATGAACATTCCCTCATGAAAAGCAAAAATCTATATTCTTTCTCTCAGAACTATTAATACATTTGTGCTACCGGGGGAATGCATCCCACAAGGAGGACATCAGCCAGGAGGGGAAAGAGCCATTATAACTGGGCTTTATCTATTTTAAACTCCTCTACTATAAAAACAGTGCCCAAAATACCAGCAATCCAGCTCCCAACTGTCCTTTCTGAGTAATGGACAGCTATTCTAATCCCATGACTAACGCCCCTCGCCCCTTGCTGTCTTAAATGGGCACAGATGACCACCCCTCGTGCGTACTGAGCCCAGCGGCTGGTGCGTAGAGCAGATCCCCCCATGAGTGAGCTTTGTGATGTCTCTGAACCAGCCAGACTCTGTGATCCCCCCAAAAAATACCCTTGGGGGGGCGCCTGGGTGGCTCAGTGGGTTAAGCCTCTGCCTTCGGCTCAGGTCATGATCTCAGGGTCCTGGGATCGAGTCCCGCATCAGGCTCTCTGCTCGGTGGAGAACCTGCTTCCTCCTTTATCTCTCTCTCTGCCTGCCTCTCTGCCTCCTTGTGATCTCTCTCTGTGAAATAAATAAAATCTTTAAAAAAAAATACCCTTGGGGAATTTTTGTCCAGTGTTTATGGAAACCATAGAAAGACAATTAATAAGCTTTCCTGCCCAATCATTTTGGCTCATAAGCAGATGAATCCTCCTATTCACGGTGACGAGCACAAAACAGTCCGGTGATATTTTTAGCAATTATAGCAAGAAAGAAAAACTTTAAAGGCCAGTCTGCCAGTTGCCTATTTTCAAACTATCAGACAAAGCCTGTCAAATCAGAAATTCTGGAATAGCTACTTTGGTATTATGGGAGGAAAGTTTGGTTTCTTCAACCTAAAGAATGAAAATGCTACCAAATTTATATTATGTTCATTCTAATAATCCACTGAACAGACCTCTAGACATTTAATATATAGAAAAATGGCCTCAGAGGGATCATTAGCAACTAAATGGACTTTTAAAAAGTGGACTTTAGCCTGGCAATAGAAATATGTCTCCTTATAAGCAACAGTTATCAGATCCGTCCTTCCAAAATGTGTGTAATAAAATGATTGGAAAATGAAAAGGATTTTAAATATGGCAGAGTGTTTGCCATTTACACTTCCATATAACAAGGCAAAATGTAGGGATTAAGCTGATGACCTCTAAAACCAGACAGTCTGAAGTCAAATCCTGGCTTTGTCTCTTTCCAACCATATGACCTCAGCAAAGTACTTACTCTCTCTGGACTTCAGGGTTTTCTGTAAAATGGGGACAACAGTGGTCCCTAACCTCTGACACTGTTGAGGGTTATAGCAGTGTCCAGCCTGTGGTAAGTGTCATATAGGTTTTTGTTAAAAAATCAGTAACTTTTAATATATCTCTGAAAATGTCAACTTCATATTTTTCAGCAAATTCTTGGTTGAGATAGAGTTCATTCGTTCTAGAATTCTTAAGGCATTTTTTTCTCTAGAAGTAATACTCAGTGCTACAGAAGTTCTGCTGCTAGAAGATTCTGCAAGAATATAAGGGACAAAAAAAATACAAGAATTCTTGAGGCAAACACTTAAATAATTAATAAAATAAATAAACACCCAATTGTTGGAGGCAAAAAATAATCAAGACAAGGTAGAACACCCATCTGACACCTTTTTTTTTAATTTAAAACCATATTATATAAATTAGGAATAAAAAAAAGCGATCACAACCAGAGACGTAGTTTATACCATAACCTAAAAGCCTTTGAGCTAATACTTATAGAATAATTGAGAAAGTCCCAAGTTGGTTTGTATAAAGATTTAACAGTGAAACTGGAGTGTCTTACCTCGGATTTTAAACATATAAAACAATGTCTTTAAACAACTGATATATGACTTTTTAAGAACACACAGAGAAAAATATTTGGAAAAGCAAATATATTTAACAGAAACTGCTTCGATAGATGGGCAAAGTGACACACTGAGGAATGTTTCTCTTTACCTGATACATAATGATGTTTTCCGCCTTCTGCATTATAGTTTTTTCCAACAACATGTATCATTTTATAGTATACAACTCCTTAAAGTATTACGTGAAGAAGTTAGCAATAAATACTGGTATTTGGTCCCTTATATTCACTTTTCTTCAAAAATCACAGTAAAGTCTAATGACCAAGAGCTCTGGCTATACCTATGTGGGAAGTAGGTGTACCTTTCCCCAGAAAGCACACTATTGCCAATTGGCAGCAATGGATCTGACCCATACTCCACTCAGAGCCCCTGAAGTTGCTTTCAGGTCTTTAACCTCTAGAAAAAATAAAGATAGCACTGCTGTCTTTAATATCTAATCTCTAGTAATGAAAAGAACCAAACTCTTTCCCATAAAACGCCAAGTGTTTTTACCAAGGGTTGGTTGGTATTACCAAGGGTTGGTTGGTGTTAGCAAAGGTTGGTTGGCATTAGCAAAGGTTGGTTGGTGTTAGCAAGGGTTGGTTGGTGTTAGCAAGGGTTGGTATTCTATTTGGGTGGAGAACAGTATTGCTTCCCACAAAGAGAACATCCGTAAACTACCCTCGCCATATTGTCAACTTTGAAAACAGATTTAAGTCCCTCACTAGCTACCCCAAATATCAGCCAGTCCACTTCTTCAAATGTTAATCTTCATAATGTTTCTATTTAGGGGCTTACATGGACTTGCTTGGCACATGAGACAGCCCAAATCCAAGAAGGCAAGGAGAGAATTAATAACTGTTGACTATATATCTCATGCCTAGAATAGTGCCAGACATATTTGATGTATTAGCTCCTTTAATCAAAAAGCCACTATTATCCCCACTCTGTGTATGATAATACTGGTTCTAAGAAGCTAAGTCATTTGCCCAAAGCCCCATAGCTAGTGAGTCAGAGAGTCAGGGAGCCCCGCTCCTAAGACCTCACTGCCATACCACAGACACCATGTTACAGCAGAGCCCTGGATTCAAAGTATAGTCAGATCCTCTGATGATCAGACATTGTTGAGACTGAATGACAAAAATCATAAGTAATTTGTCCAGCACTCTACATGTTCTCACAACACTTATCACAAGCCAGTGCTGAAGCACAGAGCTTGGTATTAACAAGTCAGGAAAGGACAGATGTTGGCAAGGTTGTGGAGAAAGGGGAACTCTCCTATGCTGTTGGTGGGAATGCAAGCTGGTGCAGCCACTCTGGAAAATAGTATGGCAGTTCCTCAAAAAGTTGAAAATAGAGCTATTCTACAATGCAGCATTTACACTACTGGGTATTTACCCCAAACATACAAACGTAGTGATCCGTAGGGGCACGTGCACCCGAATGTTTATAGCAGCAATGTCCACAATAGCCAAACTATGGAAAGAACCTAGATGTCCATCAACAGATGAATGGATAAAGAAGATGTGGTGTATATATGTACAATGGGATACTATGCAGCCATCAAAAGAAATGAAATCTTGCCATTTGCAACAACATGGATGGAACTAGAGGGTATTATGCTAAGTGAAATAAGTCAATTAGAGAAAAACAATTATTATATGATCTCTCTGATATGATGAATTTGAGAGGCAGGGTGAGGGGGTCATCGGAGGTAGGGAAGGAAAAAGTTAAACAAGATGGGACTGGGGAGGGAGACAAACCATAAAAGACTCTTAATCTCAGGAAACAAACTGAGGGTTGCTGGGGGTTGGGGAGGGGTGGGGTGGGATAGGATGGCTGGGTTATAGACATTGGGGAGGGTATGTGCTATGGTGAGTGCTGTGAAGTGTGTAAGCCTGACAATTCAGAGACCTGTATCCCTGAATCAAGTAATACATTATATGTTAATAAAAAATAAATAAAACATAAATCCACATAAAGGAGACCTTGATTTTATCCTCTGCCCAGTTCACTATAATTTGTCAATGATAAATAAGTACCTTATCATGATTTTGAAAATAACTGAGGAACTCAAACTAAAGGTTTTATTGTTTTCTTCTCTGCCTCATATATTTCACCCGGGATTTGCAGGAAAATGGACAAAGGAAATATGGCGGCCCTCCACCGGGCTGGGATGCAGCACCCCCAGAAAGAGGCTGTGAAATTTTTATTGGAAAACTTCCCCGAGACCTTTTTGAGGATGAACTTATACCATTATGTGAAAAAGTGAGTCCAAATTTCATGTTTTCTTATCTCTCAAGGGAAAAATACTATACACTTTGTTAAAGTGCTCATTCTTGGCCGGGGATGGCTTCTCTTCCAATTGCCATTCCTCAATGTGGACAAACTCAAAACCTTGCTGTTAGTGGCTGTCCCCTTATTGTCAGTGCCTTGAGGTCACTCTTCCTATTCCCGATGGCTTGAACTAGGGCTGCTGCTAATTTTCAAGTTCTGATCCTTGATCTGCATAGGTGCACCGAGTTTGCAACAAGTTAGGCATCATTCTATATCACTACTACAATGATCTCTCCAAAATAAGATATTGCTCCAACTTGACATTCGAATATGGTTTTTCCAAGTGCACCATTTCACATCCAAAGAGCATGTGTAGGTTTGCCAGCGCTCTTTGTGTACTTATACATAATGGTTCAGAATGAAATTTGTTTCTACAGGTTTCATTTGGCTGCCCTAATGCATCAGCAAGATTAAGAATGGGGTCTCTCCAAGTCATTACATAATTAAGGAACACATTTCCTCGTTTTTAATGCCAAGTCATATATTGTAGCTAAACTCAAAGGTACAGGGAGAACAGAAAATTACAATTTGTTTTCAAGGTTTTACCAAGTGGTGTTTCAACAACCACATTCCTGGAAAATTTAGAAAAATTAGAGTCTAGCTATTTCTTTCCCTAAATGCCAAAATCAATTGGGTGTCTGTATAACTCGGCCTCTGATTCAGAACCGCTCCTAATTTTATACAATCTCAATTGGCATGTGCACAAATTATGAGGATTTGAACCTGTAAGAATTTTATATCCTGACCTTGAAAATGAGCTCCAAGAAACACCTAAAATAGATGAAACATGCTTGAACTCTTTCCTGATGAGCCCTGGATAGACAGATGTCCACCACCGAATACCGTGGGGAGGGGTGAGGAGGGTGCCGGTTGGGGAGACTGAGCCGGCGGGTAACCAACCACCAAGAAGCACACAACTCTCCCTGCACGTGCCTGTCCTATCTCTTAGGGCCACTGGTCATACAGCAGCCAGCAAGAATAAATTACTGAGCCTGGGTTGCTGGAGAACATCTGGGGTAGCAGGAAGAAAACAGAAGACCTGTAGTCAGAAGGACAGAGTGAGTGGCCTCCTGCTGTGAGCTTCTGATCTTGGGCTAATTATGTAAAACTAGCATCTACCTTCAGCCTACAGATGAAAACAGCAACAGAAAGCCCCAGATCATCCTCCAAAACACATCCTCCCTGGACATCTTGAGGTCATGGTGGGAAAAAAGACACAAGAAATCGATTAGCAAGGTTCCAAGTGAAAGTCTCAGGTCACTGGTAGATTATGACCAAGTAAAGATAAAACTATGGAAATTTGAGAGGCCAAGGTAGAGAGCAAGGACAGATCTATCGTGAAATCGTGCTTCTGATGACAGATGCGTCCTCCGGTCCCAAGGATGGTGGATAAATCCACGGACAATTGTGTGATAAAAGGCCATTTGCTCTGTCGAAAACCTACTCTGTTAAGTCAAGCTGAAATGCACTTGTACATGTTTTCTTTAACTTGACTTTGACCATAAGTCAGATAACAGATCTGAACCCAGCATGAAAATATTCAAACCACTCCACATAGAATGCAAATGCCGAATATGGCAGAGATGAGGCTTCAGAAAACTGTGTGTGTGTGTGTTTCCATTTGGAAGTACAAATGGACAAACATGGATTCTCTCCTTTACTTGTAGATTGGTAAAATTTATGAAATGAGGATGATGATGGATTTTAATGGCAACAATAGAGGGTATGCCTTTGTAACTTTCTCCAATAGACAGGAAGCCAAGGATGCAATCAAGCAACTTAACAACTACGAAATTAGGTAAGAAACACTTCTTCTGATTACAAGTGAAGAGACAATGCACCTGTATCTTTCTTCCATCAAACTTATCTAATATAGTATATGAAATACACAGGTAGATCAGAAATAAAAAAGGTTTCTTTTCCTTGGTGAAAACCAATTTGATACAATATGTATTTAATGTCAACATTATATAAGGTGTCAAACTAAGGTTTGTGAAACGCTCCAAGAAACAAACATCATTCTTTCATCCGTCATGAATATGTTGATGGACACTGTTCAAAATATTGGAAATATCGAGATGTCTTTTCCTAGCCTCAGAGTAAGCAGATGGATATATTTTTATGAGTATGTAAATCATACGAGGACTCTAAAAAAGCAAATAAACAAAAAGCAGAACCAGACCGATAAACATAGGAAACAGCCTGATGGTTACCAGAGGGGGTAGCCGCAAAGATGAGCAAGATGGGTGAAGGGGAGTGGGAGGTCCGACCTTCTGGTTCTGGAATGACTCAGTCACAGGGATGCAAGGCACAGCCTATGGAAGGTAGTCAGTGGTATTGTAATAGTGTCGTACGGTGGTGAGCAGAGCATGACATACAGAGAAGTCAAATCACTGTGAAACTAAGGACACATTGTATATCAGCTACACTCAAAAAAAAAAAAATTAGGTATGAAAAAATAAAACCACCTCTGAGGAGGTAGCTACCCTAACTTGGTGTATTTAAGAAGATAACTCTCCAGGAAAGTATAATTTTACCTAAGACTTGAAAGAAGAGCCGGCTGTGACTGCCTGATCTGGAGGAAGATTATTCTAGAGAATAAGAACAGCATGCGCAAAGTTGCCCAAGTGAGAACAAGCTCGAGGTGTTAGAGGACAAAGCCAATGAGGTAGAAACAGGAGACCTGAAGGCAGTGCCCTCTGAGAGCCTTATACGCCAAGATTCAAAAATTGCCTCTTCTAATAAGGAGGAGAAAATGTTTCATTAGATTCATGCTTTTAGAAACATAACTCTGGCTGTTGGGTGAAGAATGGACTGTAGCAGGGAAAGAGGGAAGCCGGAGGGAAAGACACAGCAGAGAGTAGTCTAGTAGACAAGAGCTGATGGCAGGGGCACAGTGGCTGGTGGTGCAGGTGGCCGGACGGGTCAGACATGGGATACGTTCTGCAAGTTGAACGGACAAAACTAACTAAACATTGGATTTGGAGTGAGAGCAAGGTTAAAATTCAGGGAGGAAGGCAAGGACGTGGTCCCCGTGTCTGTGGAAGAGATAGTGTCCTTGAGATGGGAACACGGGGAGAATCACAAGAAACTTGAAGAGCTTAGTTTGGGGGAATTTACATTTGAGATTCACATTAGACATCCCCATGGGAGCTGTTGGAGAGGTGTCCATACGATACTGGAGCCAGGAGAGAGGTCACAGAGCCTGCCAAACCCAGGTAATATTGCAAACCACAGGACTGGTGGTGGATTCTGGGGTGTAATTGACCCTGTGCTATCAATAGCTGGTTTTAATCTACTAGAAACAGGGCTAACGTCATGAAATTGTCTGAGTTCTAAAACCTCCAGCTAGAGAGGGAACTGTGCTCAGTCATTTCTTAAAGGAAGCCATGGGGCCCCTGGAAGAAAGGTCAGTGAAACAATTGGAAAGCAACAGCCTTGGGGTCAGACAGGTTTCACCTGAGTGCCGCCCTCTCAGAGCCTCAGTGCGCTCATCCCCAAGTGGGGCTCCTCACACTCCCATCAGAGGCGTCCTGGTGTTTGGAACATGGTAATAGGTCAACAAATGATAGAACTCGTAGATCTTAGCACAGTTGGCAATTCTTAGATGTAATTGCCATATACATTCTTTCTGCATCTTAAAAATCATGTCATCCCCATCTGAGTACAGAGGGACTCCCTACCGTTTACTGGCTCTTACCTTCCTACAGGCCCCAGATAAGTCCTGCATTATGCAGAGAATTCTGCCAGTCCAACAGTTACTGGGTCATTTTCCTTAAACCCCTGAGCTACAGAAAGATGCACACGGTTGGTAACCACAGTAGCTTACCCACTCAGTCCCAAGGTCGGATCCTGGAACAGAGTTTTGGAGGAGAGTATAAAGGAAGTTCCTCTCCCACACATGCCTCCACGAATCCAAAAGAACTCTGTCTGGTATGTGCAGGGTTGTCTGGCACGGGAACCAGGGGATCAGAGCCATGGGCTTCTTCGGACAAATCCTGGGACCGTCAGCACCTACTAAATCACACCTTCTCAGCATCTGTCATAGGAGATGACGGACACTAAACTGTTTTTGGAAAGGGCTCCAGAAAGCTCTATTTTAATATAGCTTTGTCACAGGACACGTACGAGGTTTCAGGGATCAGCGGTGTCCCCATTCCTTGGTCCCTCATGAAGCCTAGCTATCTGGAGAGAGAGGATCACTCTCAAAATGGCTTTTAGGTTAAGATGGACGGAGACTTGGCCACGCAGGGAATCAGCCCAGTTTGCTGTATGTACTCGACCCTTCGTTACACACTGGCGCCTGTCCGCGCTTTCCGAGAAGAGATAGGGTGTAGAAAAGGAGCACAATCAATCCATGCCAGGCTCTGACAGGTAAGATTACACTCTGCGAATGTCAGTGTCTTCATCTATAAAGGAGAGGAAGATATACTTATCTCATGGGCTAGTATGAAAAATAAATAGATAATGCAGGCAAAGCTCACATGGTCTAGGAATGTTTGCTGATGATTACGGGGGAGGAAGGAGAAGAGGGCGGGAGGAGGAGCGGGAAGAGGGAGAGGGGAAATGTCACAAAGCATTTGGAAAGAGCAAGCAGGTGGCCACGTTCCAGTCAAAGACCAGGCTGGAAGCCAGAAACAAGGTGGGGTTGGGGGGGGGGGAGGCAGAGCAGAGCAGTACTTTAAAAAATCAAGGTGTAGGATAAATAGGATATGAAATAATAGCTTGACCCAGAGTCAAGCTCTCCTACTTCCACTCCGTCCTAGGTCAGTCTTGGTAGACAGAACCTGGCCTGCGGAGAAGACGATAATCTTCTATTCGCTTTAACCACTATTTCTCAGGAGATAGATAACGTTCTTATCCGGAAAAGACCCATAATTGCCCTCTCGTCCTCCTCATCATCAAATATTCACTGAGATTTGTCTAATTGTCTGGCTTCTGGAGACTCTGGACCCGGGCCCTCAGCGTGTGAGGGATGGCTTTTTGTCTCCAAGCAGTTCTGGGAAAGTGCCTGACAAACCACACAGATTTAAAAATAGGACAGGAGACACCAGGCTCCACCTGCTGCTAAAGGATACCCGACCAGCCCTCCATCAAAAATAATAGAATTTCTAAAGAAATAATGTTTTGGAATAGAGAGGTTTCTTTAAAAAAAAAAAAAAATCCCTAAAAGAGGATTTTATCTACCCTTCCCTACTCACAAGGAAAAGCACATTCCCCAGGCAATAGTCACCAGACTATAAGGGACCTGTCACAGGTCTGCGAGGCGGTCCTCAGTTCTCCAACAAAGCATGGAGGACAAGCAGGACACGGGCCAGTCCTGGGGAGCGTGCCCGCCACCCCACTGAACGCCACTAGTTCCAAGAAATCAGAGCAGCCTCCACTCGCCATGACATGCGAGTAATTTCTGTGAAAGGAACTTTACCCATTTTAACCACTTTAATAACTTTGTGCTATTACGAAAGTCACACGACAAACGGCAAAAAAACAAACAAACAAACAAAAAAGGATAAAAACTCAAGCCATTCCTCGACAATCCCACTGCCCCAAGATAGTCACTGTGCTGGTGTTTTGCTTTTTAGTATCTTTCTAGATTTTCAGGACAGTGGTCATCAAAATGGTGTCCTCATATACTTATCCTGAAGTCTTTGTTTTTAAGCTGGTAGCCTCGGGCGAACTGGTTTTTTAACCAATGAATATTCTTCTTCATTACCATGTTGAAATGACTATCGAGAATTCTATGGTGTAAATTCCCAGGTTTTTAGTATCAGTGACTCTCAGCCAGGAATGGTAGCATTCACCCCAGGGAATATTTAGAAAGATGAAGAGGCATTTTTAGCTGACCTAATGGGTGGCTATTGGATTGAGAGCACAAGAGCCCAGGGGTGACAGAGATACGACAGTGCACAAGGCAGAAAGACCCAGCCCCAGGGTCAGTATCATCTCAGCCAAGCTGCATTAAACTGGTCCTGGATGGTGGGATATTTTAGTTATTTCCAATCTGGGGACTATTTTTTTTTAAAGATTTTATTTATTTATTTGACACAGAGAGAGAGAGGTCACAATTAGGCAGAGAGGTAGGCAGAGAGAGAACAGGATGCAGGCTCCCTGTCAAGCAGAGAGCCTGATGCAGGCCTTGATCCCAGGAGTCTGAGATCATGACCTGAGCCGAAAGCAGAGGTTTAACACACTGAGCCACCCAGCCACCCCTGGGGACTATTTTAAATAATAGCAGTGAATATCCTGATACAAAAATGTTGGTTCATCCCTTTCCTAAAGACATTATCCCAGAAGAGGCACTATTTGCCCCAAAATTATGTACAAAAGATTTTTTGATACATTTTCCCAAATGTCCCCCAGAAAAGCCCGATCTGCCCTCTCCCAGGGAAGGCAGACATGAACTTCTTCATCAGCAACCCTGGGCAGCAGAACCAGGAATGAACTGAGAGTCTGGAGGCCAATTTCATCCCTTAAAATCCACAAAACCTTAAGCAAGTCATTCAGTTTCTCGGGGTCTCAAGTTCTTCATCTATAAAATGGAAAGAGCACCTGCTCTGCCCATCTTCCCTGGGCAGGTCAACTAAGAGAGTGTGTGAAAGTGTGTTCAGCATAAGGGACAATTTCTAAGAGCAGTCATGTCAGAATCGCTTCCCTACTTGGCTGGGAAGGAAAGGGAGCAGTGGGCTCACGACCTCACAGCCATGTGTGGCCAAGGGTTGGGGGGGACTATGTGAGTGACAGGGGCAAGGTGCGTGCGCCTTAGGACGGGGGGATTGTTCCTGGTGGTGAGGAAACACTGGGAAGACCAAACATCCCACATCCACGGGCCAGATCAGGTCCAGAGTCAAAAGTTTTACAACCTCCCTCTTAAGCCTCAATCACACAAGGATTTCTTGCCAAGCAAAAAGAATGTCTTACCCCCGCCTTTATTTGTTTGCAGAAATGGGCGTCTCTTAGGGGTGTGCGCCAGTGTGGACAACTGCCGATTGTTTGTGGGGGGAATCCCGAAGACCAAGAAGAGAGAAGAAATCCTAGCAGAGATGAAAAAGGTCACCGAAGGAGTTGTCGACGTGATTGTGTACCCGAGCGCTGCCGACAAAACCAGAAACCGGGGCTTTGCCTTTGTGGAATATGAGAGTCATCGGACAGCTGCCATGGCCCGAAGGAAGTTGCTGCCAGGTAAGCAGCCCCTCCTCAAAGAGGAGACCCCCCCCCCCCACTACTGTACTACCTGCCTGCCCCAGGCCACTGTGTGCCTGAGAAAAGGAGACAGAGGCTGGGTGTTGTGTGTTTGTTCTCGGGCTTTGCTTCCGGGCCACTTTAAACCCCTTCCCCTTCTCATCTAGGTCACAGTAGCTGCAGCTCCTGGCAGGTTCTGCAGACTGGGTTCTGGAACACAGGTACAGAGGCTAACATTCATGCACTAACCCTGTGATGAAGGATTGAAGAATATATCCACTGTTTTTCTGCACAGACGTTGTTATGAGGCTTCTAGGAACGGAGTAGATTGTCCGTTATGATGTAGAGTGACCTATGATCCCGACGACAGCTAAGGGACATGAACTCCTATTAGGACTGCCTAGTGTCTAATATTCTCTAATTTGGGGGGAAAAGAATAGCCCTCCAACTACAACCATAATGTGGATCCCATTTGGGCAATGCCCTTCAATCCCTGAGTTTTAAGGACTCCACATCAAGGCCCTGGTCAGCTTTAGGGAAATTGTTGAAAATCTTCTGCTCATTCTTAAACATTCACTAAAACTTAGACAAAGGTCGTAAGATGAATCAATATTAACATAAGAGGATTTCAAGAATGACAGAGTGGCGACATTGGTATCCACGCTTCTCTTGAACCCCATGGGAGAGCCACCAGAATGAAAGAAAAAACCAGCAGCACCTAGATTTATATCATATCGTCTCTGTACACAAGCTCACAAACAAACCATGAATGAGGAAGTCACAGGGATGAAAGGTACAGCGTGGGGAGATCGTTAAGGATATTGTAATAGCATCGTATGGTCGCAGACAGGAGTGACACTCTTGAGCACAGCGTAATGCCCCGTGGGCCAGTCACTAGGTTGTGCCCCTGAGTCTAGTGTAACAGGTGTATGAACTGTACTTCAACATAAAAGAAAATTTAACCCACTGAGAGGGTAAGCCCTCTAGAAGTTTTCAGAATTGGAAGATGACTTCTGATCTGCGGAAAGATTTATTTTTTATGATTTATTTATTGGGGAGGGCAGGAGCAGAGGGGGAGGTAGAGAATCCCAACCAGACTCCCCACTGAGCACGGAGCCCAATGTGGAGCTTGATCTCAGGACCCTGAGATCGTGACCTGAGCCAAAATCAAGAGTCAGTCAGAAGCTCAACCACCTGAGCCACCCAGGTGCCTCGGGGAAGATTTTTTTATTATTATTTTCATGAAGACAGCTCAAGTGAAAAGATAAGAGATCGCCCCCAAAGTTGCCAAATCCACTAGTGAGATGGGGATTTTTCAGGTTGACGCTTCCCTTCCCTACTCTGCTACCATCCCATGGTCAGACCCTGTGCTACGCAGGCACAGAAAACCCCCGACGCTCCTCCTGAGGTGTCCTTAGCCCCTCGTTGACCCGAATTTAATCTCTGGTATCCTCGATGACTCGTCCCTCTTCAACGGTTCTGCCATGAAAAAGTCCCTTGGATCCATCCTGATCTCAGACCATCACTGGAGTTGAAAAACATCTACCCAAACCGAGACAGTTTTCAAAAATTCCAGATTATCTCCCAACTCTGTTATCTTTTGGATTACCCCACTCTCTGCCTCCTTCTCGACAAACATCCCCCCCAGATCAGTGTTCCCGAAATACCAGGTCATCCTTTCGATGATTCTGGCCAATAATAGGACTTGGATCTCTCTGTGTCAGGCAGGGGGAAGGGGAGCTGAATGGGCCTGCTCACTCATCGGTTCAACAATAATCACCTGCTGGCTTGGGGCAGCGGAGACAGAGGGAAAAACTGAGCCTGTTACTCAAGGCTCCAGTCCTTTCCACACATACTGGCTACCTTCCATTTCCCCACAAAAGCCTTCTTTCCAGCAGGACAAACTCCCCTGTGTTCTAGACAACACCATGCTGGTTGGTGTCTCCTTTATTCTGAAAACAGTACCCCCCACCCCAAGAATGACCAGCAGCCTCCCCTCCTCCACTGCCCCATGGCATTCAAAGCCCCAGCTGAGCTGCCCCAGGGCTGAGAAACCAGCTGCCGCTCCCCAGCTCCCACTAACCACTTCTCCCCATGACTGGTACAACCAGATACATGCCATATTTTGGGGGGTCAGGGAGGCTAGCGGTGAGAGAGGGTACAATATGAGAGAAAGATAGCTTTCAGGGGCTAATCAGCATCCCTAGAGAACCAGAACTTTCTCTCGGCTTCCGCTCTTCCAAGAAAACCGCATACTGACCCACCAAAGAGTTTCTCTCCACTTGAACCGAGCGGACTAGTCCCACCAGGATGGGGTAGCCAGCCCTCAGGAATTCTCTGGAACTTGGTTATGCCTGCCCCCGAGGCCCTGACTTTTCCTTAGAGATGGTGCCTGCAGGAACCACTGGCATACAGGCCCCCTTGGTCTCCCCGGCCACTGCACCCCTTCGTGAGGACCGAGGCAGCCCCCTTCATCCCCCCCGGAGGGACACTCGACTGAGCTGAGTTTCTTGGGCTGCGCGGGAGTCTCGGGCGTCCTGGCTGTGGACTGGCCGCGGATCCGCCAGCCAGAGCCGACTGCTCGTTCCTGCCACACCCCGCGAGCAAGACCGACGACCCACTGGGAGAGCCTGTTCCCTCACTGTAGATTCAACAGCAGCAAAGGGTTTGGGTCACTGGCAGTTCTCTGGGGAGCCTGGTTGGGAAGCAGGCATCTTTAGCAACCACGATAAGAGCCGCAAGCAGCTTTTCCTTCCTAACCCACCCAGACTTGGAGACAGAGACAACCGCTGTCTAATGAATGTGACGTGTGGGGCCCAGCCACTTACCTCCCTGCCAACAGTGGCCACTGCCTCCCGGCCCTGCGTCCTTCCAGAGGGGTGTGTGTCCCACAGCCCCGGTCTCGGCGTCCACCTCTGAAGCAAGCAGAGCATGGTAAGGATGCTGCGAGGCAAGTTCTCGCCATGGCTCCACCATCAGCCAGCGTGGCAGTCACCTGGAGGGCTCGTGAGAGCGCAGCCAGCGCGGCCGCACCCCGCAGTTCCAGGCTCAGCGGGTCTGGACGGGCACCCGCCATTTGCATTTGCAACGAGCTCCCAGGATACCATGCTGTGGAGACCCAAGTTCGAGAACGCGAGATCTAAGTCAGCAGCTGTCCACTGTGGGCTGCAGATGCAAATGATAGGAGGAGGTTTTGAAACAATACCAGAAACCAGATCAACCTCTGATCACCTGAATCGGCCTCTCTGGGGCCCTGGTGTTTTAAGTTTTCTAGGTTATTTTGTTGTGTGGCTCGTGTTGTCATTCAATGCTAACTCCATCGACTCAGGATACTGGCCATCACCCGAGGGGAGGTTGGTAAGAATGCCTGGAGGAGTAAACAGGAGCCTTTACTACAGTGGGCATTGCTCCCTTCCAAAGGAAATGCTTAAAAAACAAACAACAACAACAACAACAAATACTATCTATTTCACCCAAAGAGTAACTCTGAAGAAACTATGCCACAAGGAAAGACCAAAAACCCCAAAACGGTCAAGGGAGAGCACATCCCTGGAAAGAGATTAGGTCCCTTACGTACACCATCTTTTATTTCCATGACACTAGGTAGTACTTCCATTATCCCCATTTTGTAGATGAGGAGATCAGTGTTTTAAAAGGTGACTTCCTAGTCAGGATTGTGATCTGACATTTGAACTTGAACTTCAAAGCCTATGTTCCCAAATCCCTCAGCAGCCCTGACTTCCACGGGGATGGTGAAGGAGATCACTGTTTACAATACCTCCTCCAATTCCGTCCACCGCAGCCTTCTGCAGACCTTCTGGCTGGCCGACAGCCTCCTGCCGTCCCAGACCAGGATGGCAAAGGCCAATGGGCTATAACAGTGTTCTCTGAAAATATAGCAGTCTAACAGCAAGTGGAAGCAGATTGGGTCCAGCACACCTATGAGTGGGACTCAGGTTGGGTATTTCTTCTTTTTTTTTTTTTTTAAAGATTTTATTTATTTATTTGACAGAGAGAGAGATCACAAGTAGGCAGATAGGCAGGCAGAGAGAGAGGGGGAAGCAGGCTCGCTGCCAAGCAGACAGCCCGATGTGGGGCTCGATCCCAGGACCCTGAGATCATGACCTGAGCCAAAGGCAGCGGCTTAACCCACTGAGCCAGCCAGGTGCCCCAGGTTGGGTATTTCTTAAAGCTCTTCCAAAACGACTCACAAAAAACACACAGAATTTCCAAATTTAGAAATTAAGTTGACCGCCCCTCCCCATGGAGTGATTGTGAGCGGGAACCGAGGTAGCGAATGGAAAACACATTCTATAGGGCAAGATACACAATAAATTGCAACTTCAGGAATCCAAGAATAGACGTAGTCATCACAAAGAGTTCGGTTTCTCATCACAGACCCTTCCATTGCTTTGTCTTCTTGAACACGGTGAAATGTTTTTCTGCAGATTCCCAAGTTGTCCATGTGCCATCAGAGAAAGAGGAGGGAGCAGAGCTGATGAGAGCCCTAACGAATGTAAGGGACAGAGAACATACGAGGGGACCCTGTGTCCCCAGTCACTCTTGCCCACACACCAGTTTGTAGCTTGGTGGTGGCCACTGGTCACGCAGATCCCAACAGCAGCAGACATACTTCCTACTGACCTTTTTAATGCTTCATGAAGTCAGACTCTATGTCAGAGCCCTAAATCCATTTTGCCCTTTCTCACCTTCTGCCACCTCCCTTTCAATGACTATTTTCCTCCCCCTGTGAGAGCTGGAGCTGGAGAACCCAAACCTTCCCATTGCTGCCTCATTTCTGTTGCATTTCAAACCACATCCCAGTTCTGTTTATGCTCCATCATTACGATAAGCTGTCTGCCACAGAGAATCCCTTCTACCACCTTTTCCTTCTATTTGGAAGGTTTCCTAAAATCAGTCATCACCTCTTGAATATCAGTCTTCATACTCTACCAAGACCTCAAAACATCGGTTGCATTTAAAAGGCCATCTCAGCAAATGGAGATGATGATTTCCTGATTTCTGCATAACTAATCATACTTGTGATCCTTTTGAACAGGAAGGATTCAGTTATGGGGTCATCCTATCGCAGTAGACTGGGCGGAGCCCGAGGTGGAGGTGGACGAGGACACAATGTCCTCCGTGAAAATCCTGTACGTGAGAAATCTGATGCTGTCTACCTCGGAAGAGATGATTGAGAAAGAATTCAACAATATTAAACCAGGTAGGACATACCAGAGAAGATGAAGTTTTTGAGATGTACTTTAAAAACACTTGGGCTACCGATGATTTCCCGTGACTTTAAACAGAATAGCTTTCCTTTAGCATTCTTCTAATTGCATGTAGACTACAAAAACCATAGACCAGCCCTAGGATTAGAGAAAAAGGGACACATGGTCCTAAAACATTCATTGGCATCATTACTCTACAGTTATCTGTGTGATTACTTAATTAACACACAACTTCCTTCACTAAACTGTAAATCCCATGAGGGTTCTTTGGCTTCTGTCATCTCCTCAGCCCCAGTCTCTGGGCCTGGGTCATAGTAGATGCTCAGTAAATATTTACTGTGTTGAGGAATGTATAACCAGAACTATATCGAAGTCAGGGTTTCTCACCCTCAGTGCTCTTAACATTTTAGGCCAGATAATCCTTGGTCGTGGGGGCTCTGTCCTGGGCATTATAGGAATTTTAACTCTATCCCATACCTCTACCCTTTAGATGCCAGTAACACCCCCCAAGATGTAATAGCCAAAAATGTCTCCAGACACTTACTCTGGAGGGCAAATTTGCCCCCATTTGAGAACCACTGGTTGAATGGAATATGATTGTTACTTCAGCTACATAAATAGGGAGATGAGAATTAATTCCAAGAAACTCATTTGGGTGAGGAGGAAGGGAAAGGAACAGAGGGAGATGGAGGGGGATAATTATTGCTGCTCATCTTGTCAGTACTTTGTAGTATCAGTTTTATACCATGAGATTCAGACCTCATTGCTTTTTTCTCCTGTAGGAACTACGATATTGAGACAGGTTAAGCATTTCAGGAAACAATGTCCAAATGAGAATTTTCCAAAGCCAGTTCTGCAGAACATTAATTCTGTGGACACTTAGTAGATGCTACTGATAAAAGGGGTCCATGGTCAAATCCATAAACACAAGATTCAGGACAATTAAACAGATTCTTTTTTTTATTGCAGAACTTATCAGAGTCCTTAACCTTCTAATGTGCTTTGAAAGTCTCCAAAGGGAAATGTAGGATGGCTCCTTTCCCAAATTTTTGGACCATGGGTCTCTTTTTGGCCAACCATCTTGTGGAATTAACATGTTTGGGAACACACTCTGGCCTAAGTTTATCACTACGATAAAATTTTTCCACTTTCATGGCACAAGTCACCCTAGGATATAGGTTACTGTGGCACTTCCATTACTGTAAAGGTGGGAAAACCAGAACACAGAGCAGTTACATTGCTTCCTCAGGGTCATACAACTATTAAGTGGCAAATCCCAGATTTGAATCCAGGTCTGGCTAAGACCACGTTCTTAACCACCTGGAGATCTCCCTGCCCCATCCTCATTCCTCTCACTCACTCATTCATTCAACTATCATCACTTTAGTAGCTCCTATGTGCCAGGCACTGTGGGAGGAGTGAACAGGTGTAATGTATGTGTGGAAGGAGTTTAAGATGTTCCAGAAGAGTGGACACACACACCACCCTCCAGTGACTTAGCCAGTTAAGTGTCCAACTCTTGAATTTGGCTCAGGTCATGATCTCAGGGTTGTGAGATTGAGCCACGCATCAGGCTCCATGCTCAACAGGGAGCCTGTTTGAGATTCTCTTTCACCTTCTCCCTCTGCACCTCCCACCCCCACCCTGCCCAGCTAAATGATACTCCAGAAGAATAACAGCCATGACAGCCTATCCTTGGGGCACATATAAGATTCATGTTTAAGAGAAGTGACTTGTGAGCTAAAAAACATTAGAGGAATATACAGGGTAAAGCTTCATGACATTGGATTTGGCAACAAATTCTCTGTATTAAAAGTCCAGGCAACAAAGAAAAAATAGATTAATTGAACTACACCCAAATTAAAAACTGCACCAGAGGACACTCTCAACACTGACAAAGCAACCCACAGAATGGGAGAAAACATCTGCAAACAATACGTCTACCAAAAATTAAATAAAAATTCCAATGTTTATTTGTCCAATGAACAATGTTGTGCGATTGCTGTAGACACAAGGTCAACACTCACATTAAAAGATGTTCAACGTCACTCGTTATTCACCTGGGAAATGCAACTCCAAAACATTGCCCACTGGCCAAGATAACAATCGCAGTAGTAGTAGCGATCATCAAAGATGACACAGATGCTGGGAGAAGTTGGAACAGAGAGAACCATGTGCCCTGTACATGGAAATACAAAATAACGCCATCACTGGGGGAAACGACACCCTGGGTCCTGAAGAATAGATAATCACGGTGGCTACCCAGGGACAGGGGAGAAAGGACTCAGAAATGATTATTTAATAGATCCAGGGTTTCAGTTTTGGTTCACGAAGAGGTTCTAGAAACACATGGTGATGACAGTTGCAAAATATATATCTCCCTTTTATCTAATTAAAACATTACCATTTTGCTTTGTTCTGTTTTTGCTTTTTGGAAAAGGCTGGAATGAGAAATGACTCAAAGACTGCTTCCTGTCCTAGTCCTCTGGTCATCAGTTTATCCCATTAAAGGGAGACATGAGCTCGTGTCGTCCTAGTTATAGTGAAAATAATAAATGCAGGCTCTCTCTCCCTCTCTCCTCCTCTCCCCTCTCTGGTGGCACAACTCAGGGCTCTATAGTGATGTGTGGCTGCTTCTTGGCACTCCACAAAAGAATATAAACTATAGAGGGTAGAGGACTAGCAGACACCTGCTGTATTAGGAAGAAAAAGTCAGAGCTGACTAGTTTATTTTCCAGTGGAAAGGGTGTGTTTATACTTACCTAGGAAAATTTCCAGAGAGAATAGGAAAATAACCCCTTAAAAACCATATTGAAAGTTTGGATCCCTCAAAGGAGCCTAAATATTCCTGGCAAATATTTGACCCTATTATTTTAACCCTGATTAACCTAAAAATACTCTACTGACATTCAGAGAAATAACTGACGATCAGAACAGAAACTGGGGCTGAAAACCTCAGTTTTTCCCCTGTGTAGCCTAAGGCCATCTGCTGAAATTCCAATTATAGTCATTCTACAAAATCTGATTTCCCTAAAACAGTTTCACATCCGAATCACCAAGAGGGCATAAAACAGATTGCGGGCTCTTCCCCCGGGCGTTTCTGAATCAGTGGGTCCAGGGTGGGGGTTGGGGAGGCCGGGCATTGGCATTTCTCCTGAGTTCCCGGGGGGGGGGGGGGGGGGGAAGCTGAAGCTGCTGCTCTGAGAACCATGGCCTTCGGATAGCAGCGTGTTTCTCATCGGGTAATTGATGCATTGCTGACAAGTGGATCATGAATTGAGTAATATTTTTGCAGTTCCCCACATTACGACTTTAGAGTCTTTTACTTCGTTGCTGATGATGACCGCTGTTATTTTATGGCTTCTGCCCTCTGCCAAGTAATGATCCATCAGTAAACAAACTCCTACAGACTGAAGAAGGGCCATACCATCATAAGCCACGTGGTGAACACTATTGTAGGGAAAACCACGCTCCCTTTCTAACTTGTTTCATGAGGCTAGATCTTCATTCATTAAGATTTCCAAAGTCAGGTGCAGCTGAACAGCCTAGCTTAAAAATCCAAGCCAAGTTCGTTACCTGCGAGCAGAGCTGGGGGACACTTAGATCCATAACCATCCGAAATGCCACCTAACGAATATGAGTGCTGGAAGCTGGAGCGTGAATTGACTGGTAATATTTGCTCTTCCCATGTATTACTTGTAGAGCAGCCTCTGCACACACGGTACTAGGTAGGACCTGGTGATGATAATACCAGGACGCCCCTAAACCAGATCCTGTTCTCGGGGGGCTAACGGTCAAGAGGAGCCTTGATGAAGGACAGCACTGAAGAATGAATGGAGCCAAGACTGGAAAGATAGAGACCCTCATTGGCCTCCCCTTTCACTTCTCAATGACCAGGATAAGCCATGGGGTTAGGTCACGGTAGTTACCCTACCCGACCCTGAAGGACTAAAGAGACGGTGCTGGAAGGTCAGTTAATTCCACGTCCCCTGCTTCATGGTCTCAAATACCTTCATGTACTTCCTTAGCCTTACCAGACAGTCGTGCCCTGGACAATGACTGCCATAAGAAGTCAAGGGTTGAACGCTGAGGGATGAGAGGATTACCCCAAGTTTTTCAATGATCCCTGCATTACAGCTCTGCCATCATTCCAAAAGACAACTTACAGCCGTCCAACCATTGTGGGAGAGTAAAAAGTCAAATTGCCTTTGTGATCTTGAATCTAACAGGATAGATAACTGAACCTTGATAGGAGAGGATAAAGGAGAAACCTTATCTGCTCTTCTCGTCCTTCCTAGGGAAGGGTCCCATCGTAGGTTCTGTGTGGTGATTAGGATAAGAGAAGGAACCCAGTCTCTCGAGACACCCCCGAGTCAGAGTCACTAAAAGACAACTGGGGGCACCTGGGTGACTCAGTGGATTAAAGCCTCTGCCTTCAGCTCAGGTCATGATCCCAGGGTGCTGGGATCGAGCCCCGCATCAGGCTCTCTGCTCAGCAGGGAGCCTGCTTCCTCCTCTCTCTCTGCCTGTCTCTCTGCCTACTTGTGATCTCTGTCTGTCAAATAAATAAAATCTTTAAAAAAAATGTTTAAAAAAAGATGACAGTTGGCATGCTAAACAGTTAACTGCTAACAAGTTACACAAGTGTCCGTTTCACCTTCACTCCAAGAAGAATAACTTATTCTTGAGACTGTGTAATCAACAATATTCTCTAGCAACATTTTAATAATAAAATGTAAGTTTCAACTGTTCTGGTAAAACTTTTTTTTGTACATGTTACCATCAACATATGCAGCAGTTCCTCTATATAAAAATAGATTAGGTTGATTTGTTATTTTTTTATTACACAAATAATAAGCATTGCAAATGTTTGCAAAATACCAAGGCATATAAATTAAAATATGAAATTTCCCTTTATTCTCTCCAACTTTTCTCCCCATTCCTGAAGTAATCTCTATTTTAACAGTTTGGTCTCTGTCTTTCCAGTTCTCTTTCTGTGAGTATATCCTTATTTATGTGTGCACATATGTGGGTTGGGATTTTAAAAACATAAATGTTAGAGTATTAAAGTTATTATTTTACAAACTTTTAAAATTTAACAATAGGTCTTAAAGCTTTCCACGTAAGTATACATAGGTCTATTTGTTCTTTTTTTTTTTTTTTGAAGATTTTATTTATTTACTTGACAGAGATCACAAATAGGCAGAGGCAGGCAGAGAGAGAGAGGAGGAAGCAGGCTCCCCACTGAGCAGAAAGCCAGAGGCGGGACTTAATTCCAGGACCCTGAGATCATGACCTGAGCCGAAGGCAGAGGCTTTAACCCACTGAGCCACCCAGGCGCCCCCTATTTGTTCTCTTTAAATACTCACATTATTTTATATGAATGTATTGGGTATAATCAACCTCATGAGAATGGACTTTGAGTGGTTTTATTTTTGCTATTTTAACAGCGGTAAAGTTATGTCTTTATGCTGATCCTTTTGCTTCTCTAGCACTCCAGGAGTGCTTCTATAAAAGACATTTCTCAAGGTAGAGTTAGTGGATATCTACATTGTTTCCAACATTTAAATATTATGAACAGGATTGCAAGGAACTGTCTTGGTTTTCTGATATTCTTTCAGAAACCACTTTTTTATAAAACATATAATGTACTATTTGTTTCAGGGGTACAGGTCTGAGAATCTTCAGTCTTACATAATTCACAGCACTCACCATAGCACATACCCTCCCCAGTGTCCAGAATTACTTTTTTTTAATCAAAAGAACATCAGATAAGCAGTTAAGAAATCTGCATTTGGGTTCCTAGTGGTGTCAACTCATGAATCTCACTTCCCTTGTCAGAACCCTAGGTTCCTAATCTAAGTTAAAAATACTTACATTAAGGCCAAATAAATTTTTTAAAAAGCTTAAAGTAAATCATCACTAAAGTCTTTCCTAATTCTAAAGTTTTAGTCCATAAATCAAAAGATGAAACATTTTTCTGGGGAAAAGCCATAAAATTTTAAAAGGTAATCGCCTAAGTAGAGATTAATAGGATGTCCAGTAGTTAAATTCAAATCAATTCAATGAATATTTCACTGAGTATAAGTTACTATCTTTTACATTTTATGCCAGACAAAGTAAGATAGTACTTCTATCCTTAAGGATCTTATAACCTAGGAAGTGGGAAACACAATCCATAACTAACAATAAGGCAGAATATAGGGCATGTTAAAAAAATACAAATAAAACTTCTGTTGGATGTGTTGAATTGTAAACCTGGACCTAGTGAATATTCTCACTAAGAGCTTAGCTAAGTAGTTAGTCTCCCAGAAAAAAAAAAAAAAATCAAATCATTCTCAGGGCTTTCTTGGTTTTTGCTAATGGGGCTACTCTCCATTTCTAGGTGCTGTGGAGAGAGTAAAGAAGATTCGAGACTATGCTTTTGTGCACTTCAGTAATCGAGAAGATGCAGTAGAGGCTATGAAGGCTTTAAATGGGAAGGTAAGGTAGGACAACACGTACACACACACACACACACACACACACACACACACAGGTTTCACCCAAGTGTGTTGCGTAAATTTTATTCAGAAGAACAATCCCGCAAGTCTGTGTCCCTCAGGCTTTCTCCACTTCTGACAAGACTGCCTAGGTCCATCAAAGATGAACACAAGAGAAGTGACAGAAACACAGTGCAGATGTGGCTCATGTGTCTGGCTCTATCTCTAATTTGGGGTGATTTGAACCAAGTCCCTGGCTCTCAATTTTCCTACAAAGTGGGTGATTGGAGTACATTATTTCAAGGCATTTTTCTCAGGCCCGGTTTTCTCTCATTACTTGAAGAGATTATCACCTCATTACTGCAGTATTTTGGAGGTTGAAGACCAGAAAACAGGCCAATTCTGTTGTCATTCTGCCCTCAGAGTCTGCCTTTCCTACTCTGGAAGGCTCTGGGTCTCTTCCCCTTGCCAAGAGTGGGGTGGGGGAAAATTAGCTTCTAAAAGCCTTTCTCCTGACTTGTACATAGAAACCAAGATCATATTTACTTGTCAATGGCAATAAACATTAAAATCTTTCTATAGACCACTTACTTTGCTAAACAATGTCTGGGACAAAAAAAAAAAAAATACTTGTTACCAAGGTAGAAGTCTACAGAGGAATAGAACGGGTCCACAAACATCTTTCATAGTTCAGCCAAATAAGTTCAGTTTCATTACATTTATAGATAGAGAGGTGAAAAAGTCCGAAGGAATCAGTAAATCTTCATGGAGATGAGACGATGGTATCCATGAGAAGCGATAAAAGTTGGACAGAATTCCCAAAGGGAAAAACCGCAGAAATGGAGAGGCAATCTCAGAGACTCGGAATTTGGAAAAAGCAGGAGATGACTGAGGAACAGTGAAAATTGACCGATTCGGTTAGAACATCATGCACGTAGGGCCATGTCGCCCGTCTGGCTTTGCACAGTTAGTCCTAACGGCAGACAGATGGTGAAGGGACTAAGAACAGAAGGGTGAGTGTGGAGGAGGGAACTCAAGAGAGGTGAAACCGAAGCTCAGAGCACCACCAGAGTCAAGGCAATGGGGTGGGGGGCAGGAAATGTAGTGGAAGCCTCACGGAGAGAGGGCTGTGTAGAGCAGGTCTCCTTGGGAGAAGTAGGGATCTTTGGCCCCAGGACACAGCCAGGGGCTAAGGGAGCACCTCTGGAGCACATCCTTTAGTCACACGTGGCTGGGTTTAGGGGCCAATCATATGTTTGGGCCCTGGAGGGAAAAAAAAACACACACACACTGCCTCCAAAACACGAAAACTGTAAAGCAAAAATTGAATGCAAATTTAAATACATGTCCATGAAGCAAAACATGATTTAGTCTTCATTGGTGATTACATTTAGTATCATAAAATTGTTACTACCTTGAAAACAATCTGTAGGTTCATTTCTCAATTTGAAAACATTCCTGAGGATACATGACAGTTGCTGAGAAGGGACTGTCAGTAATAAATTATGTGCTAAATAATTACATTGAAATAATCACAATGGAAAAATATTCAAATAGTTCCCAGTTCTTACAGTTAGATATTTTTACAGCAATGTGTATATATCATGAGGTTAAATATATATTCAATATCTTAAAATATGTACCAAATATTATATCTAACTATAATGTTGTATGGGAAAATGAAAAGTAAGTTTGCCTAGGAACTATGTAAGGCTTGAGTATACATATGCATATTAATAGTTGACCTATTAGACAGGGTGAGACTCAAAAGCTTTTTGTGTATTGGAGTAATAATCACATACAATTTAGGGAAATGAATGTACTAAGAGTTGCAATCTTATGGAGTAGGAAGAGAGGTATCATTGGAATTTTTTGAAAAGCTATTACAGTCACGCAAATAGGAAGAAATAGGGCTTGATCAAGGGCAGGAATACAAAGTAGGAGAAAGCGCCACACAGGGCTATGGGGGATGAATTCAAAACATCCAGGAAATGACTGGATGTTGAAGTGAGCAAGAGTCATTGGTTTTCAATATGGGAGACCAGGATGACATGGTCAGGGAAGGCAGGAAAGGAAACCTATTTAGAGAGAAAGTTGATGAACTGAGCTTTGCATTTGATTGTTCATTTGTTCTGGAAATCCTTGTGGATGTCTGTGATGTGCAAGGAATTTTGCTGGGCTTGGGGATACACCGATTAATAAGATGTCGTCCTATCTCTTGAAACATCTAGACCAAATAACTAAAATACAATAGTGAGTTTAAAACACTATTACAGGGACAGATAAACACAGTACAAAATCTATTACTAAATCTGACTTTGCAGTAAAGAAACATTCCATTAAAAATGTCTCTTAATATGGAAGGACCTAGAAGCAGAGATCTATTTGGGTGTCTCACCTTCCTCCAGACAGGACTGAAGATAATTTTTTTTTATTTTTTTAATAAACATATAATGTATTATTAGCCCCAGGGGTACAGGTCTGTGAGTCGCCAGGTTTACACACTTCACAGCACTCGCCAGAGCACATACCCTCCCCAATGTCCATAACCCCATCACCCTCTCCCTACCCCCTTCCCCACGGCAACCCTCAGTTTGTTTTGTGAGATTAGAGTCTCTTATGGTTTGTCTCCCTCCCAATCCCATCTTGTTTCATTTATTCTTTTCCTACCCCCCAAACCCCTCATGTTGCATCTCCACTTCCTCATATCAGGGAGATCATATGATAGTTGTCTTTCTCTAATTGACTTATTTTGCTAAGCATAATACCCTCTAGTTCCATCCACATCATCTCAAATGGCAAGATTTCATTTCTTTTGATGGCTGCATAGTATTCCATTGTATATATACACCACATGAAGATAAAAATTCTTCTATGTAAGACCTCTCTGTTCCTTTGGACACTCAGATCTGTTTCTTCTAGTAACATCGACACCAGTGTGAGATAGTTGAATTTCATCAGGATTCTCTCTCTCAATGTATTCCAGCTAATATGTTAAATACTGGCTCCTGCTCCTAGAAAATCAGGCGGATATATGAAACTAGGAACAAGTGACAACCAGGAAGCACAACTTTGGCCAGCAAGCCTCAATGGTCTCAGAATCACGGAGCACTCACAAAATGGCAAGCAGCCATGACAGGGAATTCTGGAGGGAATGCTTCATATTACTTGCTTTATTTATAAAAATAGAGGCTTATACCTGTCTTACACAGAAGAAGCTACAAGTGCTTCCTCACAACACCTTGTCCCATCAATAAGAACCACCTCAATCCTTCAAGCATTTGTTGAGAGACATCTTTGACTCTTATGTACGCAAGCCATATGGAAAAGTGAGTCATGCGTGTAGCTCTCCCCGCAGCCCTTCTTGCCAATATCTGGATCTGTTTGCAAACTGTCCAAAACTTGCATTAGGAAAACAAACAAGCAAAACCTCTCCAATAATCCTTGAGGACAAGTTTTAAGAACTGTGCGACGAGAAATCTCAGTACTGCCCCTGCCATCCCAGCCAGTTCCCACCACTTTTAAGCCTGTCTTCTCTTCCAGTGAAAACTTACCTTTCAAGTGGCTGCTCTAAGGAGTAAATCATCTAGCTGGCAGGTGGCCTAAAAGATCTGACAAGGCTATCCCTGCCACAGTGTTAACAATCGACAAGATTTCCTTACTGGTTTCCTACCAACTTCCCTGTGCTGTGCTAAGTAATAGACATTATATTCCACCCATTATTAACCTAAAATTTCTTAAAATTATGTAATATGTAACTTCAAACATATATCACATAAAACTTTCACATAATTCTCTGTCACAGGGACTGTATCACATCATTTACAACCTGAATGTCAGGGCTCGGTGCCCAGTTTGTTCCCATCAAACCTGTCACATATTATATGCAATTCTCCAACAAAACCACTCAGGAAAACTCAACTGGCACATGAACATGAACCCATGAAGAGACAAGATATGTATAAGTGAGACCGTGACCAGACCATCAAATTGACTAACACCCAAGAGACCAGGGCTCAGGCACAGTTGGCTGTCTTTATATCTTCTCATGTTCCTTCTTCTTTGTTCTCTACAACAGGTGCTGGATGGGTCCCCCATTGAAGTGACGCTAGCCAAACCAGTGGATAAAGACAGTTACGTTAGGTACACCCGAGGCACAGGTGGAAGAGGCACCATGCTGCAAGGAGAGTACACTTACTCTCTGGGCCATGTTTATGATCCCACCACAACCTACCTTGGGGCTCCTGTCTTCTATGCTCCTCAGGCCTATACAGCAATCCCCGGCCTTCATTTCCCAGCCACCAAAGGACACCTTGGCAACAGGGCCATTATCCGAGCCCCTTCTGTTAGAGGTAATGCTCATCAACTCTTGCTCTAGAATAACTCTACAATTTCAAATGATGTGTATTGCCACAGCCTTAGACAAATGGGATGGACCCACTGGGAGAAAAGGACTGGGAAATCATTTATGAAAAATCAAGAATTATTGTATCAGTAGTTGTCCTTCCATAAAAATCTTTTTTCACATTACAACTGGTTACTGAAAAAACTTGGTCAGAACATAGCACAAATGGGTCTAATGCATACATTTGATCATTGTCTGGGCCCATAAAATTTGTGCAGACTAAGTAGTTAGCTTTTCCCTTATCACTGGACCACTATACTGCAGTCATATGGGACTCATTAGAAAACCCAAGTGAAAACAGGATGGTCCAATGGAAACCAATTATCTCAAATAGCAAAAAACAGGTCAAGGCACATGTATATTTGAGGGTAACTCAGTGGCATCAAATTCATACATAATCACAAAATATCATACGTATTCTAACAGATATATGAGATACTTTCAGCTGACATCGCCCCAGAAATACATGCTGTGCCTTCTAAAAGGCCACACTGTCGAGAAAATCAACCTATTTCTCCAGGATATGGGGAACTAAATAGTAAAGTCCAAATAGAAGAAAGACTGACTACCAAACAATAAATCTTTCCTATATAATCCTACAGAAATTCCAAGTGTTCACCCAGTTCTCTGGGCTCAATTCAAAAAATATAGACATTAAGGAAAGCATTTTTATTTTGAATAAACTACCTTGTCTCTGCCTAATGGGATCCTTCTGAATGGTTCTGCTAGGATAGAGTTAATGCCAAAAGAATGCCAGTTCTGTCTTCCAAATAGGACACCACTCTGGGCAATTCGGCAATGAATTGTATTTAACTCTATCCTTGGGTTTTACTTAGAAGCAAAGGGGCATATCCAGATTACTGTGAAAACAATTATCTTACTGTGTTTTGCTATTTTTCAGGAAAACTGAATTGACCATCCTAGAAGCTCTAGTCTTCAACAGCCTTAAAAGTTCCATAATCATAATAAAATCACTCCACCCAAAATTATAATCATCAGGTTTTCCTCCAGGATATTTCTCTATGTGATAACAAATTATGGCATTGAAGTATTATGCATTTATAATCTGAAATCATATTGTTAAATAATCCATACATTAAATATAAATTGTCAACCAGTTGTAATGTAGGAAAAAAAAAATTTCACTCTAAGGGGAAAAACATAACAAGAAAGGAATCAAAGAATGATATTCATGGATGAAGGGTAATCAATTTAATTTTTTTATCACTTTACACCACCAATAGGAAATCAAAGTAGTAACATGGCAAAACAAAAAATCAAAAGGAATCTACTAATGAAACTCAGTGGAAATAAAAGCCTCAAATTGTCCAAACATAAAACAGAAAATAGTGAACCGATAAACATGGTTTCTAAATGGTCAATGTTTCCCAACCAATCATTGGGGTTGGGATTATTGGGGAAGCTAGAATTCATTTCTGATCTACTGATCAATGATAAAAAATGCAAGACTTATTTTAATACATGTGGTCATACCATGCTGGGATGTTTAAATACCTTCCCAACATTTATTAGTCTATAGAGAAATGTCAACAAAAGGTCAACTGAAGATAGAAATTACAATTTTTTTCTCTGGGCCAAAGTTTTAAAGTTGCTCATGTATTTATCAGTAGCTTTGACAATATGGCTTTCTTCCACAGATTTAAAAAACAAAAACAAAAACCAAGACACTTACTATGAACTCTATATTGAGTTTCATTACATTAGAATCCTAGAGTTTTCTATGCATCTTGAGGGCAATGATCAATGTGACTTGGGCTAACTTTTCCATTACAGTAAGATTCAGGGTGATCTTCTGGTGGTTTGATTCAGTTTAATGCCTTCTTACATTCCTAGAAATTTACATGAATGTACCTGTAGGGGCCGCGGGAGTGAGAGGACTGGCTGGCCGGGGCTATTTGGCCTATACAGGCCTGGGTCGTGGATACCAGGTCAAGGGAGACAAGAGAGAAGACAAACTCTATGACATGTTACCTGGAATGGAGCTCACCCCAATGAATCCTGTCACTTTAAAACCCCAAGGAATTAAACTTGCTCCCCAGGTAGGTAATGTTATTCCAGAGATAAGTTTCCTTCTGTTGGGCCAAAGACCATTCACATTTGCCTTTCATCAAATGATCTGACTTGATCCCTCCTTGGGCTATTGTTTGGTTTGGTTGGGTTAAAGAGGTCAAGTGACCAATCAGCATAACATACAGCGAGAGAATGCTGCCCCTTGAGGGCCACTGTTCCATCACAGGCTTTCTACTATTTCCTAAATAATCTGAACAAAATGGAATGTGAGGATTCTGAGAGCTATTAAGAATTATCAACTGATATCTTACATGAAAATAAAATGAAGCAAAGACCCTATTTCAAAATAAACACCTGCTCTGTAGGAGTTGGCTAATGGGGAGCATCATGACAGGAAATGAGTAGGACACTTAGGACATCTTCTATGGGAAACACTGTGTGAGAGAAAACACCATACCACCCCTGGTGATGTCGTGACTTGTATTAACGATAAGATGCCGTCGGTCATATCCCATTAGGTCTCCCACAAGGATTTTGTTTGGGGAAGGACATGATGGTGACTTTGTAATGCTTTCATTCCACAGCCCCAAGTTTCCATGTTTCCACATGAGGCTGTAGTTTTTATTATTGGAAAATTAGAAGTTATAAAAGCTGTTCCAGGGTGGAAAGTGAATAACAGGGTTAAAAATAAAACAAAACAGGATCTATGTCAACCCTGAGCCTGTTGCCTGGGGCTGTGCAGTCTGCCAGGCTCTCTGTAGAGACACTGGCTGAGGAACTGATGCCAGTTGTTCAGAGATACAGTTAGGAGATCCCAAAGGAAACATCCTTACTCCAGCCCCAAAGGGATAAGCCCCAAATGCATGGAAGTAGCCTTCTGATTGTGATCAAGCAGAAAGCATGGTTTTCTAAAAGCTCATCCTATTATTTTTGTAGGATCAATGGGGATCTTGTACATACAGATTAGTTCATCTAAGGTTTCTGCTAACCCTACCCAGTAAATTAAAAATAAGGATGCCTAGTAGAGTGGCACACAGCACTCATTTCTTTGATCAAAAACCATCTATTGGGAGGAGTCAAGATGGAGGAGAAGTAGCAGGCTGAGATAGGTAGCAGGAGATCAGCTAGATAGCTTATCTAAAGATTGCAAACACCTACAAATCCAATGGGAGATTGAAAAGAAGAAGAACAGCAATTCTTGAAACAGAAAATCAACCACTTGCTGAAAGGTAGGACTGGCGGAGAAGTGAATCCAAAGCGACGGGAAGATAGACCGCGGGAGGAGGGGCTGGCTCCTGGCAAGCAGCGGAGCAACGAGCACAAAATCAGGACTTTTAAAAGTCTGTTCCGCTGAGGGACATGGCTCCAGAGGCTAAACCAGGGTGAAGCCCACGCGGGATCAGCGTGGCCTCAGGTCCCGCAGGGTCACAGAAGGATCGGGGGTCTGAGTGTCGCAGAGCTTGCAGGTATTAGAACGGGGAAGCCGGCTACAGAGACAGAGCCGAGGAGTGAGCTCTAAACTCGGGGTTACCTTGAACCGGTCGCAGGCTCGGTCAGCTCGTAGAGAGGCTGGAGGCCAGGGTGACGGGAGTAATTGGGCGCTGTTCTCTGAGGGCACACTGAGGAGTGGGGCCCCGGGCTCTCGGCTCCTCCGGGCCGGAGACTGGGAGGCCGCCATCTTCATTCCCGTCCTCCGGACTCTACGGAAAGCGCTCAGGGAACAAAAGCTCCCGAAAGCAAACCCGAGCGGATTACTCAGCCCGGCCCCTGGTAAGGGTGGTGCAACTCCACCTGGGGCAAAGACACTTGAGAATCACTACAACAGGCCCCTCCCCCAGAAGATCAACAAAGAATCCAGCCAGGACCAAGTTCACCTACCAAGGAGTGCAGTTTCAATACCAAGGAGAGCAGAGAAATTCCAGAGGATAAGAAAGCAAAGCATGGAACTCATGGCTTTCTCCCCATGATTCTTTAGTCTTGCAGTTAATTTAATTTTTTTTCTTTTTCAATTTTTTTTCTCTCTTCTGCCAAATTTTTTTTTAACTTTTACCCGTTTCTTTTTTTTTAAACGTGTTTTAACTAGATTATCTAATATAGATATATATTTTTTCTTTTTATATTTTTTCTTTATTCGTTTTCACTTTTTAATTGTTTCTTTTTTTTTCTTTCTTTCTGAATTTCTTTTTATCCCCTCGCTCCCTTCTCACGATTTGGGATCTCTTCTGATTTGGTTAAAACATATTTTCCTGGGGTTGTTGACACGCTTTTAGTATTTTACTTGCTCCTTCATATAATCTTATCTGGACAAAATGACAAGGCGGAAAAATTCACCACAAAAAAAAAGAACAAGAGGCAGTACCAAAGGCTAGGGACCTAACCAATACAGACATTGGTAATATGTCAGATCTAGAGTTCAGAATGACGATTCTCAAGGTTCTAGCTGGGCTCGAAAAAGGCATGGAAGAAATTAGAGAAACCCTCTCAGGAGATATAAAAGCCCTTTCTGGAGAAATAAAAGAATTAAATCTAACCAAGTTGAAATCAAAAAAGCTATTAATGAGGTGCAATCAAAAATGGAGGCTCTCACTGCTAGGATAAATGAGGCAGAAGAAAGAATTAGCGATATAGAAGACCAAATGACAGAGAATAAAGAAGCTGAGCAAAAGAGGGACAAACAGCTACTGGACCACGAGGGGAGAATTCGAGAGATAAGTGACACCATAAGACAAAACAACATTAGAATAATTGGGATTCCAGAAGAAGAAGAAAGAGAGAGGGAAGCAGAAGGTATATTGGAGAGAAATATTGGAGAGAATTTCCCCAATATGGCAAAGGGAACAAGCATCAAAATCCAGGAAGTGCAGAGAACCTCCCTCAAAATCAATAAGAATAGGTCCACACCCCGTCACCTAATAGTCAAATTTACAAGTCTTAGTGACAAAGAGAAAAGCCTGAAAGCACTCCGGGAAAAGAAGTCTGTAACATACAATGGTAAAAATATTAGATTGGCAGCAGACTTATCCACAGAGACCTGGCAGGCCAGAAAGAGCTGGCATGATATATTCAGAGCCCTAAACGAGAAAAACAGGCAGCCAAGAATATTATATCCAGCTAAGCTATCATTGAAAATAGAAGGAGAGATTAAAAGCTTCCAGGACAAACAAACACTGAAAGAATTTGCAAACACCAAACCAGCTCTACAGGAAATATTGAAAGGGGTCCTCTAAGCAAAGAGAGACCCTAAAAGTAGTAGATCAGAAAGGAACAGAGACAATATACAGTAACAGTCACCTTACAGGCAATACAATGGCACTAAATTCATATCTCTCAATAGTTACCCTGAATGTTAATGGGCTAAATGCCCCAATCAAAAGACACAGGGCATCAGAATGGATAAAAAAACAAAAACCATATATATTTTGCCTACAAGATACTCATTTTAAACCCGAAGACACCTCCAGTGAGGGGGTGGAAAAGAATTTACCATGCTAATGGACATCAGAAGAAAGCAGGAGTGGCAATCTTTATATCCTATCAATTAGATTTTAAGCCAAAGACTATAATAAGAGATGAGGAAGGACACTATATCATACTCAAAGGATCTGTCCAACAAGAAGATTTAACAATTCAAATTTCTATGCCCCTAACGTGGGAGCAGCCAACTATATAAACCAATTAATAACAAAATCAAAGAAACACATCAACAATAATACAATAATAGGAGGGGACTTTAACACTCCCTCTCTGAAATGGACAGATCATCCAAGCAAAAGATCAACAAGGAAATAAAGGCCTTGAATGACACACTGGACCAGATGGACATCACAGATATATTCAGAACATTTCATCCCAAAGCAACAGAATACACATTCTTCTCTAGTGCACATGGAACATTCTCCAGAATAGATCACATCCTGGGTCCTAAATCAGGTCTCAACCGGTATCAAAAGATTGGGATCATTCTCTGCATATTTTCAGACCACAATGCTCTGAAGCTAGAACTCAATCACAAGAGGAAATTTGGAAAGAACCCAAATACATGGAGACTAAACAACATCCTTCTAAAGAATGAATGGCTCAACCAGGAAATTCAAGAAGAATTGAAAAAATTCATGGAAACAAATGATAATGAAAACACAACGGTTCAAAATCTGTGGGACATAACAAAGACAGTCCTGAGAGGAAAATACATAGCAGTACAAGCCTTTCTCAAGAAACAAGAAAGGTCTCAGGTACACAACCTAACCCTACACCTAAAGGAGCTGGAGAAAGAACAAGAAAGAAACCCTAAACCTAGCAGGAGAAGAGAAATCATAAAGATCAGAGCAGAAATCAATGAAATAGAAACCAAAAAAGCAATAGAACAAATCAACAAAACTAGGAGCTGGTTCTTTGAAAGAATTAATCAGATTGATAAACCCCTGGCCAGACTTATCAAAAAGAAAAGAGAAAGGACCCAAATCAATAAAATCAGGAATGAAAGAGGAGAGATCACAACGAACACCAAAGAAATGCAGACAATTATAAGAACATACTATGAGCAACTCTACGCCAACAAATTTGACAATCTGGAAGAAATGGATGCATTCCTAGAGACCTATAAACTACCACAACTGAACCAGGAAGAAATAGAAAACCTGAACAGACCCATAACCAGTAAGGAGATTGAAAGAGTCACCAAAAATCTCCAAACAAACAAAAGCCCAGGGCCAGACGGCTTCCCGGGGGAATTCTACCAAACATTTAAAGAAGAACTAATTCCTATTCTCCTCAAACTGTTCCAAAAAATAGAAATGGAAGGAAAACTTCCAAACTCATTTTATGAGGCCAGCATCCCCTTGATCCCAAAACCAGACAAGGATCCCATCAAAAAAGAGAACTACAGACCAATATCCTTGATGAACACAGATGCGAAAATTCTCACCAAAATACTAGCCAATAGGATTCAACAGTACATTAAAAGGATTATTCACCACGACCAAGTGGGATTTATTCCAGGGCTGCAAGGTTGGTTCAACATCTGCCAATCAATCAATGTGATACAACACATTAATAAAAGAAAGAACAAGAACCATATGATACTCTCACTAGATGCTGAAAAAGCATTTGACAAAGTACAGCATCCCTTCCTGATCAAAACTCTTCAAAATGTAGGGATAGAGGGCACATACCTCAATATTATCAAAGCCATCTATGAAAAACCCACCTCAAATATCATTCTCAATGGAGAAAAACTGAAAGCTTTTCCGCTAAGGTCAGGAACACAGCAGGGATGTCCATTATCACCACTGCTATTCAACATAGTATTAGAAGTCCTAGCCTCAGCAATCAGACAGCAAAAAGAAATTAAAGGCATCCAAATCGGCAAAGAAGAAGTCAAACTATCACTCTTTACAGATGATATGATACTATATGTGGAAAACCCAAAAGACTCCACTCCAAAACTGCTAGAACTTGTACATGAATTCAGTAAAGTGTCAGGATATAAAATCAATGCACGGAAATCAGTTGCATTTCTCTACACCAACAACAGGACAGAAGAAAGAGAAATTAAGGAGTCAATCCCATTTACAATTGCACCCAAAACTATAAGATACCTAGGAATAAACCTAACCAAAGAGGCTAAGAATCTATACTCAGAAAACTATAAAGTACTCATGAAAGAAATTGAGGAAGACACAAAGAAATGGAAAAATGTTCCATGCTCCTGGATTGGAAGAATAAACATTGTGAAAATGTCTATGCTACCTAAAGCAATCTACACATTTAATGCAATTCCTATCAAAGTACCATCCATTTTTTTCAAAGAAATTGAACAAATAATCCTAAAATTTATATGGAACCAGAAAAGACCTCAAATAGCCAAAGGAATATTGAAAAAGAAAGCCAAAGTTGGTGGCATCACAATTCCGGACTTCAAGCTCTATTCCAAAGCTGTCATCATCAAGACAGCATGGTACTGGCACAAAAACAGACACAGATCAGTGGAACAGAATAGAGAGCCCAGAAATGGACCCTCAACTCTATGGTCAACTAATCTTTCACAAAGCAGGAAAGACTGTCCAATGGAAAAAAAGACAGCGTCTTCAATAAATGGTGTTGGGAAAATTGGATAGCCACATGCAGAAAAATGAAATTGGACCATTTCCTTACACCACACACAAAAACAGACTCAAAATGGATGAAGGACCTCAATGTGAAAAAGGAATCCATCAAAATCCTTGAGGAGAACACAGGCAGCAACCTCTTCGACCTCAGCCGCAGCAACTTCTTCCTAGAAACATCGCCAATGGCAAGGGAAGCAAGGGCAAAAATGAACTACTGGGAATTTGTTGAGTTCAAAAGCTTTTGCACAGCAAAGGAAACAGTCAACAAAACCAAAAGACAACTGACAGAATGGGAGAAAATATTTGCAAACGACATATCAGATAAAGGGCTAGTGTCCAAAATCTAGAAAGAACTTAGCAAACTCAACACCCAAAGAACAAATAATCCAATCAAGAAATGGGCAGAAGACGTGAACAGACATTTCTGCAAAGAAGACATCCAGATGGCCAACAGACACATGAAAAAGTGCTCCACATCACTCGGCATCAGGGAAATACAAATCAAAACCACAATGAGATATCACCTCACACCAGTCAGAATGGCTAAAATTAACAAGTCAGGAAATGACAGATGCTGGCGAGGATGCAGAGAAAGGGGAACCCTCCTACACTGTTGGTGGGAATGCAAGCTGGTGCAGCCATTCTGGAAAACAGCATGGAGGTTCCTCAAAGAGTTGAAAATAGAACTACCCTATGACCCAGCAATCACACTACTGGGTATTTACCCTAAAGATAAAAATGTAGTGATCCGAAGGGGCAGGTGCACCCCAATGTTTATAGAAGCAATGTCCACAATAGCGAAACTATGGAAAGAACCTAGATGTCCATCAACAGATGAATGGATAAAGAAGATGGTGGTATATATATACAGTGGAATACTATGCAGCCATCAAAAGAAATGAAATCGTGCCATTTGCAATGACATGGATGGAACTCGATGGTATTATGCTTAGCGAAATAAGTCAATCAGAGAAAGACAATCATCATACGATCTCCCTAATATGAGGAATTTGAGAGGTAACATGAGGGGTTTGGGAGATAGAGAAGGAAAAAATGAAACAAGATGGGATCAGGAGGGAGATAAACCATGAGAGACTCTTAATCTCACAAAACAAACTGAGGGTTGCCAGGGGGAGGGGACAGGGAGAGGGCGGTGGGCTTATAGACATTGGGGAGGGTATATGCTATAGTGAGTGCTGTGAAGTGTGTAAGCCTGACGATTCACAGAGCTGTACCCCTGGGGCTAATAATATATTATATATTAATAAAAAATTAAAAATTAAAAAAAAAGGAAATTGGCCATGGTTTATAGGGATATGTAAGGAACCACCTCTCCCAACTAACTAATGAAAGTTCTTTATTTAGTCTCTGAATCTCTACAAGGACAGCTTAGAAATTGCAGGCGATGCCACCACAAACAAACACAGATAGAGCTTTAACAACCCCATGGCAGGGTCAAGGTCATCAGACAAGAGCCAGGAGACCAGGCATGCCCAACAGAGTCAGGAGTTAGAGTCCATACTCTCTGTGCACGTGTTTGCACGACAGGCTCAAAGAGGCAGGCAGAATGTCTGCCAGCTAAAGCAGTCTACTGGTGCCCAGGACCCTCCGGGAACATTTTGTAGACAACAAGAGATGCTACAGAGCCAAGAGTCGTAACAAGCAGAAGTCATCAGAGGATATAAGAGCAATCTACAGATTTAATAAACTGGAAAATGCCTGTGATTGCAGATGGATTCGTGTCAGAACCAATGAGATAAGAAGTTCCATGGAGTCAGCCCGGGGCACTGTTCTGTCCCCAAGTCTTATTCTTCTCACAGTTAGGCCTTGTTTTGCAGTTTCCTGAACCTGCTGATTCATGGGAGCACTGGGGCTGGTGGGTCACTGAAAATGACTGCGGGATGAAAAAAAAAATCTTGCCTTGAGACAAGATTCAGCTTGGAGTAGTGAAAAAGGCAGAAAAAAGCATGCAGGAAGATTCTAAAACTCAGATCTTTGTGAAAACAGCCAGAAGTGATATTTTGCCAAATAAAGACATTGCAGCTGTCCACATCCATCTATTAATGCTCACCAGTAACTAATAACCATTAAACTTTTTAACTCAATTTTTTATGAAAATGTGAAGTTAAAACCCTATGACAAACGACATGAAGTAAGTATATTCCTAGGTTATTTTCTCTAAAACATAAATAGAAGGATTGATGGTAGTTATGAGGAAATGCAGCCACGGAAGTGCTTGAAATGTCCAGTTTTTAATGGAATAAATTCATCAAACAAATCGTAAAGTTAAACTATTGGTAAAAAAAGTTATAGCTAATGAACTCAACTAAAAACATATTAGAATAAATGGTGTGAAAATGATTTTTGTGAATTAATCGACATAACATTTTAAATGGAGTTCAAGTTGAGTTCATCTTAAATTTTATGAGTCATTAAACCCTGTGGCATTTTCTATTTTCTTAACATTAGCTTAAATGCTGAAGATTAGAGTTTAAAACCCTGAAAGCTGGAGAAATCATGCAAATGTGACATTTGAAAGGGAAATCACTTTTTTTTTTTCACTCCCGTAGATATTAGAAGAAGTTTGTCAGAAAAACAACTGGGGACAACCAGTGTATCAGCTGCACTCGGCCATTGGACAAGATCAAAGACAACTTTTCTTATACAAAATAACCATTCCTGCCCTGGCCAGCCAGAATCCTGCAATGTGGGTAACATCTCCAAATTCCTAATCTTTAACGCTTTTTAGAATAAGAGTCTCTTGTAGATCAAGTGTATTTTATCACTACCCCAATAAGCAAAACACTTGGGTCTACTGCTCGCTCGTGTTTCATTAAACACAAACGCTGAGATGTGTAGTTGGGACGTATGTGCCCAGGGGGGTCTGACATCTCAGAGGCCCTGAATTTCACACAATGTAGACTTCGCAGTGTAAGCAACCAGTAAAAAAGTGCAGACATAAAATGCAACAGGAATCGGAACTAGAGTCCATTCTTTTGTGTGCGTAGTATTTAGGTTGAACCATATGAAATTGCCATTTTATCCATGACCACAGCCTATGTGAGGTCACTTACATTTTGGATCAAAGTCCTCTCTGTGGGTGAGTATTGCCGCCAGGAGCCTGACTGGGTACACGTTTTAGAAACCATTCTGTTTCACATGTACCTTAGAAAAGCCATGTGGTGAGTTCCAGGTGTGCTCCAGGAATGTCCTCTCCGCCCCCGCTGTCGTCCGCGCATACACCTGTAGAGGTCTTCAATGCAAAGAGAATGAAAACCAGGCGGATAAAATTCCATCATCTGCAGCTCTTAGCCCACGAACAGCGACTTGGGTTTTGTCCCATCTCAGCACCTCAAAGGTAACGCCTGACTCTGCCTTGCAGCCACCCCTTCACGCCTCCGAAGCTCAGTGCTTACGTGGATGAAGCAAGGACCTACGCGGCCGAGTACACCCTGCAGACGCTGGGCATTCCCACCGACGCGGCCGATGCCCCCACCGCGGCGGCTGCCGCCACCGCCTTCCCAGGTGGGGAGCACGGCACCCTACCCGGGGTGTTTGAGAAACAGCCCCCCCCCACCCCGGTACCCTGAACTCTGAGAGTTTTTTTTAACTCAACCACAGTAAATCCAGTTACACATTCTGTGACCAAAAACACGGGGCAGATGCGGGAACCATCAAAGTAGGAGATAAGAGTGAGCGGGGAGTAGAAGAGGGGTCTAGCCAGCTGCGTGACCTTGAAAGAACCAGTCTCTGTCCCTGGATGGGTGGGGTTCTGACTTTCTCGGTCAGAGAGTTCGGAACTACCTAGCAATAGTTGTTTATCTGCCTGCCAGGCGTTTCCCTAAATGCTCAGCGTGGTTAATTACACCAGGAAAGGTCCTGACGCTGCAAGCTGCAAGAAGTAGGCTGTAGCGTAATGGCTGGGTGCAGCGGATGGAACCCAGGGCAGGAATGATGAAGGAAAGGGGCCAAGTCAACTGGCTTTTAAGGAGTCCTGGAACTCGAATCTTTGACTCAACCTGACTTTTATTGCTTTGCTTTCTGGAAGAAATGTGTAGATCACATTTTTCTTTCTTTCTTTCTTTCTTTTTTTTTTTTTTTGAGATTTTATTTATTTGAGAGAGAGAGAGAGAGAGAGCGTGAGCGAGCACAAGTGGGATGAGAGCCAGAGGGAGAAGCAGACCCCCTGCTGAGCAGGGAGCCCCGTGTGGGACTCTATCCCGACACTCTGGGATCATAACCTGAGCTGAAGTCAGACGCCCAACGACTGAACCACCCAGGCACCCTAGATCACGCATTTCTTAAATTGTTTTAAGTCAAAAACTGTGTGTATGAGAGAGACAGAGAGCTAGCAAGAACCTTTCAGTATGTAGATAATCAGCTTTCATTTATCTGTCCTATAATTTTGGACTGGAGCCTATGCTGTTTGTTCAGAAGAAAGCCTCTCTGTAGATCGGCACCCCTTCAGGGTCCTATTTAAAAGGCTTTCCCCCATTTGTTATGTACCTACAACAAATGCTAATAATTTAAAAAATGAACCCTCTAGAGATTAAAAGTGACCAGATAAGAAATTTGTTTTGTAGATCCTTCCTTAGCAGTTAGCTTGAATAATCCCATTCTTTTTTAGCAACCAAAGTTCATTTCTTTTGAAGACATTGGCCACTCCAACGTGTCACTATGTCAACGGACCTCCCTTAAGACCAATTCAGAGATCTGGCTGGACCCAGACACAGGGCGTTTCTTTCAGTCCATTCTGTCATGTGCTGGTCACATTCAGGCGTGAGAACTGCTGTATTCCTCTCATCTGTAACACCTGGGCTCACTCTCACTTTCTTTTGTTTCTCAAAAACTGCAAATATGCTTTCCATCCCGGCAACTAAACACGTTTCACACATGAACACGACCTCAATTCCAGCTTTGTTCCAGAGAACAGGGGGAGGATGGGTCGTGCGCCCCCAGGAGGTTACCAAGGCAACAGCTGCCACCACAGAGGGCAGGTCCCCTGGGCTGGACTGGGGCCATCAGTCCCAGGCTTGCTTTCCACAGAATGTGGTGTTGACGTGTCCATCTACTGGGGACCTATGCCAGGGTCTCTCGGTTCCTGGAGAAGGTTGAGCCCCTGTCTCATGGAAAGCTGCTCCCCAAAGACAGCTAACTAATGTACTATAAAAATAAATGAGCCCCTGTCAGAATGTTACAGTTTGCTTGCACATTGGAAAGGATTCGCTTTCACCTAAGAATGTTTGATCTTGTCCTCTCTCCTGTTTGTTCCTGCAAGAAGTAGAAAATATTTAGGGCATGAGAGTTGTTCTGGGAATGCCTAAGAATTTGAGAGCCTCTCTTAAAACTTTGCTGTGGAGTCAAGCAAAGAATAATAGGTTCCAAGGGAAGAATCTGTTTAAAGTCCAAATACTCTTGCACTTAAGAAAGTGGCCAAATTGAAAAAGAAAATTCAAAATTCCCAAAGATAAAATCCACATGACACACACACACATACACACACTCTCGCACGTGGGTATTTCTTACTCACTTATTTAGAAATACTCCTTCCAAAATCATGAAAGTAATTGGTAACACATTTCTCACATCCTTGGAAAACATACCAAACTTCAGTAGTGCGTTAGTCAACATTACTGGCCAAAGTGCCCAAGCCAACAAGTGGATTTAATTTTTTAAAATATAGTCCAGCCAGCTTCCTGCCACCACTTCCTGAGAAGCCACCAGAAAGAAATCAGTGTGTCTGGGCTTGGGATGACTGCCATAGCACATAATCCAAATGGATGGTTTTGTTGTTTTAAATCAGGACCCCATTGGTTGCTTAAGTAAATTTTTCCCCTTTTTCTTGTCATCTTCACACTTTTTGGATTATCTCAGAATTAGCTTAATTTTGATCTTAAACATTACCAGGGAAACATCACTTTTGTACAATAGCTGTTATGCCCTTTTCTCTAAAAGTGAATGTCCCTCAGCCACACATGATCCTAACGTGACCACACATGGTGGCCTCCTTACCATGCAAAGCCCTACAGCTTGGTGGTGAAACAAGAGGTCCTGGCCCTTCACGGTTGGGTCTACATGTAAACAGACCAGGTATTTGCTTGCATGGTGCTATGCAGAAACACGTTAAAACTTTCCAAATTGTTCCTACTGGTCTACCCACTCCTTATATGTCTTCGGTAAAAGCAATGGTTTTTAACATTTCATTTAGGTGGGGGGCATGGGTCCAGCAGCAGACCCACAGAGCCCCACCCCTCAGCCTGGCCAACCCATCAGTCACCTCCCCTCCATTATAAACTCTGAGATCCTCTGCAAAAGTTCTCAATCTCAAGCTTTAACCAACTTGGCATCCTCTTAAGTTTCCATGTCTTGGACTCTCTCCCCAGGGTTTCCAGTTTTCTAAGCATGAAGCGGTTCTGGTACACGCAGCTGACCTCACTTTGAGGCATGCTGTCCCCTAATCAAAGAGTCTAGGTATTAGGTCCCCTGAGTTCACTTTTTAAAAACCTACATTTTAACTTTTGGCTTTAAGTGAGGTTAACTTTTGGTCTTCCCAAGAGAAGACAATAAAGCAGGAGGGAGCAAATGTGCTTGGCTTCTGATAAAGTTTTCTCCACCTCCTCCTCCAGGATACGCTGTCCCCAGTGCAACGGCGCCCGTGTCTGCAGCCCAGCTCAAGCAAGCGGTGACCCTTGGACAGGATTTGGCAGCATATACAACGTATGAGGTCTACCCCACTTTTGCAGTGACTGCCCGAGGGGATGGATATGGAACCTTCTGAAGATAGCTTTAAGTTAAGAAATACACAGAACTCTATCCAGAAGAAATAAACCTCTCGCTCAGTTTCCTTATATGATCACAAGTCCTACTTTTCCTAAAGAGATGCCTTTCTGGAGACTGCTCAGCTTAAGCTAATGGTAGAATCAAGACATGAGGACATATTCCTGGTGATATCAAGTATCAAGAAGCCTCTTGTCCACCAGAAAGCTTAAGAGCCATTGTCCCCAAAAGTTGGTTCTCCCAGGTTCCTGAGGGTCTTGGGCGTGTGTTTATGCTCCCTGACGACGTGAAGAGAGGGCTTTTAACCAGCAAGTGTTCAGGGGCCGTGCCGACCCGGCCAGTCAGGAGCAACAAAGGGAGGCAAGCAAACTCCAGAGCCTTAACCCCAGCTCACAGCCGCTTCTGTGATACACAAAGTCATGACCAGGCAGCAGGAGGGTGAGAGGATGATTTTATAGAAATGCTTTCCCTGTTGCCCACCACATGGGGTATGTTCTCAGGCCCAAGTCTGTGAAAGACAGCCCAAGGTTTGATGGGGCCAGCATCACTTCCATCTGAAAATAACCTGTCAATCTGTCCTGGGTGTCCATCTCCCTGCCCTTTCCATCTCCCGGGGACCCCTTGGAAATCCATGTGATGTGTTGCAGATAAGAATAAAATTAGTCCAGACCCAGTGTTTATTAAACTTATCAGCCCACACCTCTCCTTCCCTGGACACCCCCCCCATCCTTCTGAAGCATCCCCCAACACAGTAAGCACCCCAACTTAAAATGGACTCTTCTCCCTTTAAACATTTTGACTTTGTCCACTTGGATTTATTTTCACATCAGTCTCATTTTGATCATGTCAAATACCATAAAAATGTACACCCAACCTACAGGAATATCACTTAGAATGCTTTTTCCTATTCCACAAATGGGCTGAAAAGTCATTTCAAGGAAAGAAGTGAAGGTCTACTCTCATTTCTTTGGTGTTTTTGCCACACCCTGACCACCATCCAGCATTCAGAGACAGTTATCTTAGTGTGGGGTTGGCCTTGGATTGTCTAACCCACTCACAGTCAGTCTGCCAAGAAATCTACCTTCCCTTCCTTCCACTTTCCACAAGTATCAGATGACTTTATCATATCTGAGCCTTTTGGTCTTGAAATGGACACAGAAAACCTTACAAACACACACCCTACTACTGATTAGAAGTGGATTCTTAGACCCCCAGCAAGGGTGTTTGTGACCCAACTTCTCTAGGTCTTTAGGCCTCTCACCAGGAACATCTCATGGGGATTCCAGAGCTACAAAAACTGGGATAGAGGGAACAGAAGGCATTACTTTCTTGCCATACTTGTAAGTGACCACTTTTTGCTCAAAATTAGAAATAATTGAGGTCTGAACTCCAAATACCTATCACCACTGCTTCTGTCTCTTTAGCAGCTTAAGACATACAGCACCAGAATTTCCAGTTTAAAAAAAAAAAAAAATCCCTGTGCCCTGGTACAATTTTACAGGACTCGAAGGAAAACATAAACCCAAAGACAAAAAAATTTGTCAACTCTTGAACAGAATCCTGTGATCCGACATCAGCCCAGATTCCAGTCAAAATCAGCTAAATTTCAGTAAAAATGAAAAGTCCCTATCACCTTTCAGTTCTGTTAACTCCAATTAGACATCAAAGGCCTCGAGGCTATAGCTCACACTCTGAAAGGCTTGGTGCTTTTGGCTTTGCATGTTCCTCATAGTCCGTAGGCCAGTGGTTCCCAAACTTGGCTGCATGTTAGGAACACCGGAAGGGCCTTTCAGACCACCAATGCCAAAATGGCGCCCAATCCCCATTACATGAGAATATCATGGGGCAGGAGCCTGGCCCCTGCGTTTAAAGATCTTAGATGATTTCAGAGTGTAGCTAACTTTGGGAATGGCTATAGTCTTTCTATTTCAATGCTCTCCCCTAATGTTTTCTTTATTTATTTTACTTGCATTAAATAGAAAAATACAAAAAATAAAATTTGTCCAAGTTAAAACAGATAGGCAAATCATATTTTTATAAATATTCATCTCATTAAAAGTAGGGATTTGAATGTAATTCATATTGGCTTCAAACTAACTCTTGGCCCAAACTAATTCTAAAAATGAGAAAGTAAAAAATTCCTCCGTCAGCAATTCTTAAGGTCCAAATCAACGTTCCCCTACAGACCTGCTTTTATACTCAAAAAGAGTAATGACATTGGGGCAGGCAAGTTCCTACTTAGTCCAAAAAAGCATTCCAAATTCCAAGAGCAAAAGTTTTCATGTTCTTTAAAATCTTTGAAAATAGAAAACAGTGCTCTGAATGTCTAGCCAATGCCAAATGGAAGGTCTGATCCAGAAGAGTTTTAAATGTAATCAGAATGAATAGTTAGTTAATACAGGAATGTTTTATGAGAAAAATCTTTATTCCAGATTAAATTATTATGATTTTTTTTAAAAGGCTCAGAACAGAAACCTAAATATACAAAAACTGGCAAAGTGTCAAGAAAATTGCCCCCAGAACACCATCTCATTTCTTGCTTAGGGAAACACAAGTATTTGTACATTTACCTCCTAAGGACTGATTTTATTCAAGTGAGTAGATGTGGTTTTACTCTATTAAAATCTAGAGAATACTTTGAATTCCACTAGAACATATTCGTAGAAAGTATCAATGTGTCTACTGTGCCATCTGTATTTACTTTGCCCAAATTAAGTACTATAGGGCAACTACACAGCACAACAACTCAGGATACAGCTATACTGAGTGTGAAACTTTAAAAAAATGGGATTTTTAAAAATCATGTGTAAAACCAAAAGTTTATTTTGCATGATGTTCATATTTTTAGACTTCGGAAATTAGCACCTACTTATGACCTATTATATCTTGTGCATCAACCTCTATTTTTTTATTTGTTACTTCATTGTTTCTTAGGAAAAAAACTCTTTATATAAAGAGGAAATTTAAAATGAGTCAACCAACCAAAAATAAAAATAAAATGAGTCAACCAACCAAGTGATAACAGAATACCCAAATCAAAAATTTAGAAGCATCCAGCAAGTTAGAACGGAGTTTCTAAGTTTCCGTAATTAACAGCTTAGTGAACATTAAAATCAACCACTGTTACTTAGGAAGAAATGGACAAGCAGTGAGACTGGACATCTATCTTCGTACCTGTAAAAATGCTGTCTGTTCTCAAATTCCTATACTTCTCTCCCAGCCCATTACTGTAGCTAGAAGACCAGCTTTAGCTGTAACAAAGTGACCATTCCCCTACCATTCTCCTCCTACTCCTGCCCAATCCTGGTATCATGCCAAACCACACTGTGTTTGGATAAAAACACCCAAGGGGCTGCTAGAAAGCTACCTCGTGTGAAGAAAATACTGACTTCAATACATATCTAACAAACCAGAATTCCTTAACTTTTTAATGGTGGATGGAAAGCACAGTATAGCTATGTATAGATAATAGTTGCTTGGGAAGTTAGTTTTAGTTTTATATAAAAGTTTTAAGAAATACACATTCCTCCAATCACATAGATTAGCTTTTCATAAATATTGCCTCAATATAATTTTCAATTTATGCTGTTTTCACTGTATTTTTCAATGACTGTTTTATAGCTCTGCCTTGGAGAACTGAGTCACGATTTGAATCCATGGAGGACAGGGGATTCTTTAGGGTGCCTTTTTAAGAATGAGGGTTAGTAAAGAAAGTTATTTTGAGTAAATTGTCTTTCCAAAGCTACAAAGTTTGATAAAGTCTATTATTGCTATCCAACTCCAGGCCTATCCAAGATTTCCCAAAAGTAACTTACAACTAAAAGTGAACAATGTGTCCCAGGATACACAGGAGGCTATGCTCTCTTATCCCCTTCCTTGCATTCACACAGAAATTCCCAGGAGATGAAATGTACCTACAACTTAACCTGGAGAGGTACTTTTTATATCTTATGGATACATTTTTACCTATTGTAGATGCATCTGTCCAAGATGAAACTTAAGTTTCAAAGGTGACACCTTAAGTGAACTTTGTGAGAAATTTTTTTTTTTTTTTTGGTTTTTGAAGATTTTATTTATTTATTTGACAGAGAGAGATCACAAGTAGGCAGAGAGGCAGGCAGAGAGAGGAAGGGAAGCAGGCTCCCTGCCGAGCAGAGAGCCCGATCCGATCCAGGGCTCAATCCCAGGACCCCGGGACAATGACCTGAGCTGAAGGCAGAGGCTTTAACCCACTGAGCCACCCAGGTGCCCCTGTGATAAATACTTTTAAAAGAAAATATTAATAGCAAAATTTAATGTACTTATTGGAAAACAAGAGAAACTAGGAAATCAATATTCCTACTTGATGGGTAATAGTTATATGTTTCATTAACATGATCATCAAATTTGAAGCTGAGATTTTACTTCATTCTGGTGATGTCTTGAAAATGCTTCAGGCTTTGCAAGAACATAGGCATAGAAATGTAATGTGCCCACCAGGATATATGTTTATATTTGCAACATTAGAACAAAGCAAAGCCAATGACTAAAACCATAAGAAAAATGAGATTTTCTGACCCCCATGCCCTATCACTTTACTTACAGAGTGAAACATTTTTTAAAAATTTCATTCAGTAAAAACATGGATACAGAATATTCTATAGTTCCCAAAATGCCCATTTTAAAAAGCCATCTATTTCGTACAGTGTTTATACAGAAAGCAAAATATGTGAGTTTAATAGGGACAGCAGTGCATGCCTTGAACAGACAGGCTCATTTATGGGAGAACGCAAACTTTATGCATCCCCAGGTCACCTCAGTTCTGAAGGAAAGTTAAAGAAAACATTAAACTTCACCTAATAGTGAAGAGAAATTAGTAACCCATAGAGAAGTGAAAAATAATTCACTTATTTTTCTGGAAATGTGCCTGGAATGAAATCTAGAACACTTCCGCATCTCCCCCTCTCACTTTTCTCCTATTGAATATGCCTTGTTCACTTTTCACAATTGTTACTTTGTCTAAGGGGAGGGGAGATGCCAAGAAACCATGCTTTAAAGAAGGTAAGCTCCTGGATGGAACTTCTTGGAGCCTGAAGAATGTCAACCCCACCCAGGGTTCAGCAGCCTCTCTGGGTGACGGTCCAACCCAGCTGGCAGGGATAGCCCCAGCTTATGTCTGTGGTCCCACTTTATCTATTTTTTTTTAAAGATTTCATTTATTTATTTGACAGGGAGAGACAGCGAGAGAAGGAACACAAGCAGGGGAGTGGCAGAGGGAGAAGCAGGCTTCTCGCGGAGCAGAAAACCTGACTCGGGGCTCGATCCCAGGACCCTGGGATCATGACCTGAGCCAAAGGCAGATGGCTAATAACTGAGCCACCCAGGTGCTCCCCACTTTATCCATGTTAACAATAGCCCTTGGTACTCACAAATGTGTCCCAATTCCAATAACATACAATGACCCCATCTTTACGGCTCCTTTTTATTTTCTCTCTTTTTAAAATATTGTAGAATTGGGTTTATCCTCTCCAGAGCAAGTCCACCTTAAACAAAAAGGCCCAGCAATTTCTTTCTGACAGGGATGGGAGCCTCATGAACAGAGGAAGACATCAACTGCTCCTTCATGATCACCCTCAAGCTACCCATTCCCTTTTCCCTTCCATGTTTCACAGGTTTGCTCAAACTCTCCCATCTCACTTCATTGTTATGGTTGCTCATGAACTCTTCCCTACAAAAACCCTCATAGAATCTCTTATAAAGTTTCAAATATTTTTTCTTAAGGATTTTATTTATTTAACAGAGAGAGAGAGAGATCACAAGGAGACAGAGAGGCAGGCAGAGAGAGAGAGGAGGAAGCAGGCTCCCTGCTGAGCAGAGGCCGATGCGGGGCTCAATCCCAAGACCCTGAGATCATGACCTGAGCTGAAGGCAGAGGCTGTTAGGCCCTGAGCCACCCAGGTGCCCCTTCTTTTATCTTCTTAAGATTGTATTTATTTATTTGACAGAGAGAGAGAGAGAGCACAAGCAGAGGGAGAGGGAGAAGCAGACTTCTCACTGAGCAGAAAGCCTGATGCAGGACTCGATCCCAGGACCCTGAGACCATGACCTGAACCGAAGGCAGAGGCTTAACCCACTGAGCCACCCAAGGGCCCCAGGTTTCAAATATTAATAGAAAATAAGATTGACAGATATTTTCCTTTTTTATAGAACTTATTTTTCATTATTTTCATTTATTTTCTTCACTAAGATTAAGAATTAAACAAATCATTATCCCTCCCGCTATAAGCCCACAAGCCTCTACTTTGTAGAATGCGTGATCAGTCTGCATTTACCATGCACCTTCTCTTATGCCAGAAACTGCGAATGTGTGTGCGTGTTTCCTCAGTGGGGTTCACAGTCCAGCGATCCATTCTGCGCTTTTATAAACTGAGTATAATTACACTTGGTAGCTTGTTTCACTTAGCTGGAATCCCCACAGTTAAACCAATTCTCTAAATTTTAAGCTTCAGCTATTATTGCCAACTGCTAGGCAGGCACAGTGAGGCTTTTTAAAGATTCATGTAACTCTTCACCTGTAATTATTGCTATTCACATTAGAGGAGTTTTCAAATATGCTCCCCAGGAGAAATACACAAGACAGTGCAAAGAATAAAAAAGAATTAACAATTTTCCTTAACAGTCCAGAAGCTTTAAAATATGCTTGAAAATGTGGAATTGGCAAGTTTGCATACCCATTTATGACATTAAAGAACAGGTACCTCCATGGTTTGTCATTCACTTGAAAACACTGTGGTTATTAACTATTTCTGTTTTCTAAATACACCCATATTTATAAAATTCCAAAATCTTTTTAACAAACCTTATCTACACCTAGTGTTTGGCAATGAATGTCTTGCAATGAGGCATACATGCCCCTAACAAATGTCCATTTTATTTTGAAATTTGGTACTTGGTACTGTAATTCCTAAGAGATTTGGGGGAATCTGAGCATCTGAGAAGAGCCACAGATAAATGTATTTAAGATCCATCTATCATTGTCCCTGGTTTAAATGTTTCATAGAATTATTGGTATTTTTGTTTCTATTCCTTCATGAGGTCTTTTTTTTTCCCTCCCTACTTTTCTGACTACAACAGAGCCAGACATCACTGTCCCCTGTCAACGAAAACGATGCTATCAGCAAAACGCGTTTCTGGTTTCCACGTGATAAACCATCTCTTGCTTCTCCTTGTTATTATTAATGACTTTATTTATGTGAAGTTAGTTAGCTGAGGTGCCAAAAAAGAGGGAGAGATTAAAAGCAGTATTAAAGAATGTGCATTGGGCACTTATTTTTGTACCGTGAGTACAGTATTTTCTAGAACTCTGATGGATCTAAATATACCAAGTAAAATCACAACATCCGTTCATTGGGAAAACAATCATGGGTTTGGAAGATACAAACATAATGGGACCACAGAATCATAAATCACATGAAATGAGCCATAATACAGTGTAATTTCAGTGACAAGTGTAATTTCAAGATGACAACATGGTTTCGATTGAATTTGGAATTAACATTATAAAGTTTTAAAAAGTACCAACATGAGTTGATTTCTTTTTTTCCTCTCCTGAATGCCACATTTCTACTCTTTTTTGAGTAAATACCTCAATATTAATGACCTATAATTGCAGGTATCCTTTGGTGATCTCTTTACATTTGCATCTTTTATAAAAGTTCCCTTTGGGGCATCTTCTGAGAGTAAAGGTAACATTTAGTAATTAGGTGCGTTATTTTCCAATCAACAAAGAAAACGAGAAATACCTAGAGGCTACAGATAAGGAGAAAGCGTGCCTAGAGAAAGGTCAGTGAGCACTGAGGCCGACATTTTCCTATCCTTAATGGACAAGACCAGAGGTCAGAAACCCTCAAACCCCAGAACCAGCTGCCTTTGTGAGCTTTTCAAAGGACTAAGCTAAGACATTTTTTACATTTTAAAAGGCCGTTTAAGCTTAAGGGAAAATCTGTGTCAAGACCATGGATGGCCCACAAAGCCTAACATATTTACCCTCCCGCCCTTTACAATGAGTTCACCAACCCTGCATAGGCCACACCTCCTATTTTGGCCTCTGTTACCGGTGGCACCCCACTTCTAAGTACTAAGTTCCAAATGCCCTCAGATTGGGTTTGGCGGCCAAAGACACTACCCAAAATGGCAGTGGTTTAACATCAGATAACAGTTTACCCTCCCCCTCCCCAGAAGTCCCAGCAGCTAGTACAATGGTGGTATAACCCTTCAAGGCATCAGGAACAGAGGTCTTTCTTCTCGTCCTTACCAGTAGGCTCTTGATCTCATGGCTGAGATGGCGGCATGTACATTCCAACTAGGAGAGAGAAAGTCAGAAAGAAGGAGAGGGAGGGACCCCTAACTAGCCTTTCCCTGAGGAGACTGACGGCACAGTACCACTCTTCACAGTGGCTGACACCCCATGGGGCAAAACCTAAGCACATGGCCAGTCCCAGGCATAAGAGAGGACATGATCTGGGAAACCATAAAAAATCATTTTGCTATAGGAGAGTGGAAAAATGCATATTGAGAACTAGCGGAGCCCCGCACCACACCAACCCCCGCAGGAAAGCTTCAAGGGTGAAATGAGTTTATAACACATTGTGCTTCCCATCGCTCCAGCCTCTCACTGGGTCTTACTTGCTCACTGATAAAGCCAGCTGCTGGGGCCATGCGGTGAGCTGTGCAAAAGCCCAGAGGTCAAGGAAACAAAGGCAGCCTCCAGCCAACAGCTGGTGAGGAACACCCGGCTGCCTACAGCCACATGGTTGGGCTTTGGAAGCAGGTCTGGACTCAGGAGAGACTTGACTGACCACCACCTGGGCCAACACAGCGACTGCAGAGGGGGAGAGCTCTGAACACAGGCTGGAGCCATGGGCCCCCCGGATGTCTGCCCTATAGAAGCTGTGGGCATAGTGAGTGTTTTCTGAAGTGACTGGGTTTCAGGATCATGTGCTGTGAACAATAGACAATGGATACAACAGTAAAGAGGTAGAAGGTCACAGGGAAAGCAAATGTGTTTGTCAGCAGACTTACAGAAGCTATTATGCAAAATCAGAAAAACCACCCCAATTTTTTTTTTTAACTCCAGTGAGTTAATACAGTGTTATGTTCACTTCAGGTGTATAGTACAGTGATTCGGCACTTCCGTACAACACCCTGTGAAATCAACCCGATTTCTGAGTTTATGAATAACTTGCTGGTGTCAATATGTGGGGCCATAGGCCCAGCTCAGAGGAGAATAAAAGCTAAGGAAGTTGTATGCACCTGGTAGGAGGTGCTCAGAAATGCTGATGGAGTGGGAAGAAAAAAGAAGGAAGGGAGGGAGGGATGAGAGTGAAGGATGAAGGGAAGCAGAGAAGGAGGGAGGGAGGGGAGGAGGGAAGAGAGGTGGGAGGGAGGAGAGAGGGAGGAGGGGAGGGAAGGGAGGAGGGAGGGAACATGGAAGGAAAGAAGGAAGGAGGGGAGGAGCAAGGGGAGGGGGAGAGAGGGAGGAACGGAAGAGGAGGGGGAGGAAAAAGGAGGGGAGAGGAACAGAAAGGAGGAAAGGGAAAGGAAGATACTAACTTACATCTATTCTCACCATATCCTCCTCCTCTCTCAGCAAGCCCATCTATCATTGCTTCTATGGAAATATCAGGCCAAACATCAAATAGACTCCATGCAAGCCTTTCTGGCTCTAGTTTTCCAAAAGCTTTAGCAATTCAAAGAATTTACAGGGTCTTGGGAGGAAGTTAAAGAGTCGGAGAAAGTGATTTATGGTAGAGACAGAGTATCATGGAAAAGCAAGGGGAAGACAGCACATACCTCATCCCCCAAATGGAATGGGGACAGAGAGAGAAGAAAGACATCTGAAAAACTAGGGACATAGGGAATCTAGATCCATTTCTACCGTTATGTCAAGTCATGTTAAAGAAAAAGAACATTCAACATCCACCTCCCTATAGTTCGGATTGCTCTTCTGGATCCCACGCCCCCTGGCAGAGTGGCTGGGAGCAGGGGCTTGGGAGCCCTTCAGACCAGAGTCTGTTCCACCAACCACTAATGGCCGGGAATGTGGGAAAGACAGACATTGCTGGATTCTGTTTCCTCATCTAAAGAGAAATTATTGTATATCTTTTACAGGGTATGACAAGACTTTATTGAGATCACGTACATTAGAATGCTCATCCCGCCCCTGGGGAAAAAAATATATTATATGTTTATAAAAAATAAAATAAAAATAAATAAATTAATTAATTAATTAATTAAAAAAAAAAAAAGAATGCTCATCCCGGTGTCTGACATGGTAAAAACCAGATAAGTAGAAATCGTTAGTATTACAAAGATCTGCAAAGAGCACATAGGGCTCTGATGGAAAGTTCCAGGCTCAATTCTCTAAGGAATGAGGGAAAAATCAGGCTCACAGACTCCTGGTGTTGTACAAACAAGTAAACCAGCAGCGTTCTATTTTCCTCCATTGATTACAACAGAAAACGCTAGCAGGCACCATAGGGTGGAAAGGCAAAACACGAGGACTGATCCAAATGGTAGTGACTTTTCTGTTTTGTTTTGTTTTCTCTCTCTCCTTTATTTCCTTAGGATTTAATGTGAGGGTGACCTGAGTCACAAAATTTTACAAGCACAAACCCTAAAATCTCTAAGAGAAAGTCCCCTTTCTAACCAGAGGCCCAAGAAAGGAAAAACCAGACAGCGTGGGGGAGGGTGAAGGACTGTCTTCATTTTTTCCTTTTTTATTCTTTTTTTCTCTCCCAGTCCTTACTCCTTGCCAGGATGCAGTGGCAAGAATGGCGGCAACAGCGGCACACAGCTGCCTGTTCCCCACACCCCATCTCCTCCTCCCCGACCCCAAGAAGATTCCTCTATCCAGGCAGAAGAGGAAGAGTAGGAAAAGAAACTTCACCGTAACTATTTTCTCTGGCCACTTTACCCAGAGAGCAGACACAGTGATATGGAGATGCATGAGAACACAGGAAGATAAGACTCAAAGAGAAACACACCCTTTTAGCCCAGGGGATAAGGCAAGGAGTCCCTGGAAACGGAATATAAGAAAAACCCCAGGATGGAGAGCGGGGAAGGGAAATCCTTCAATCTGAGTATTAATGGACGTAAGTTCCAGGTTCACCCCAGGCTGCACATACTCAGGAAAAAATCTCAAAAAGGCATGACAAAGATTATGGCCAGGGATCAAGACATCTATTTCATAATGATAATGGAGTTAATGTGAAGAAGACAGATGATCTTGAATGTTTATACACTTACTAATAGAACTTCGAGGTACATGAAGCAGAAACTGAGGGAACTGAAATCATCAACAAATTCATGATTGTGTGTAGAGATCGAAATGTACTCAATAATTTATGGAATAGAAAATCAGTGAAAGTATGACAGATTTGAAAAACGCTGTCAACTAATTTGACCAAACAGCAGAATATGTATTCTTTTCAAATGCACAGAGAATATTTACCCAGATGGACCATATTTGGGGCCATAAAAGAAATCTTAGTGAGGGGCACCTGGATGGCTCAGTGGGTTAAGCCTCTGCCTTTGGCTCAGGTCATGATCTCAGGGTCCTGGGATTGAGCCCCACATCGGGCTCTCTGCTCAGCAGGGAGCCTGCTTCTCCCTATCTCTCTCTTTGCCTGCCTCTCTGCCTACTTGTGATCTCTGTCAAATAAATAAATAAAATCTTAAAAAAAAAAAAAGAAATCTTAGTGAATGTCGAAGAAGTCCTGTCATACAGAGTACATTCTAATCACAATAGAATCAGATTGAAAATCAGTAACAGGAAGATATCTGGAAGGGGCACCTGGTTCGTTTAGTCAGTATAGAGCATGTGATGCTTGGTCTCAAGGATATGCATTCAAGCCCCACATGGAGTGTGGAGCCTAGTTTACAAAACTAAAAAGCAATTTAAAAAGAGCCAAGCCCCCCACCCAAAAGAAAGTACCTGGAAAATACCAAATATTTAGATACTGAGTAATATATTTTTCAAAAAAAAAAAGAGTCAAAGAAAAAAAATTAGGACATAAGCTGAATGGAATGGAAATGAAAACTCAACATATTACAGTATCTGGGATACCACAAAAATGTACGTAGGGAGAAATGTATAGCAGGAAATACATATATTAGAAAGAAGCCCTCAGATCATTTTTTAATATAGAAAAAGAAGGCACACTAGAGCATGCAGAAGGAAATAATGAAGATGAGAATGAAAATCAATGAAACCAAAAGGCAGCTCTTTGATAAAATCAGTAATATTAATAAACCTCTAGCCAAATTGATCAGGAAAAAGAGGAGAAAAAACAAATGAACTAAAACACCACAGATTCTGCAGATATTAAACAGATAATAAAGAAATATTATGAACAAATATGTTAAAAGAAATTTGGCAGTTTATAAAATAGGCACATTCCTTGAAAGACACAAGTTACCAAAGTCTAATCAAGAAGAAATAGATAGCATGACTAGTCCAATGGCTATTAAAGAAATTAAACTTGTAAAATAAAAACAAACCCACAGGAAATCTTCATGTCTAGATGGCTTTGCCAATGACCTCTACCATATATTTAAGAAATTCCAATTCCACACAAACTCTTCTGGAAAATCAAAAAGGAAGGAATGTTTTCCTGCTTCTTCTGTGAGGCCAGCTTTGCCACAATATCAAAATCAGACAAAGAAACGCTAAGTCCTTACGATCATAGTAATGTTAACCCCATAGGAATTAAAGAGAACTTCCTCAAAATGATGGAGAGCATCTACAAAAACATCTATGACTAACTTGATATCAGTGGTGAAAACTCCAGGCTTTCCCTGTGAAATCGAGAACAATTCTATCACTTCATTTCAGCACTGTGCTGGGGAGTGTGTGGGGGGGTGGTCCTTGCCAGTACAATAAAACAAACAGAAAATAACAAATAAGATCTGTATGTGAATGTTCATCACTGCTTTATGTGTTATAGCCAATAACTAGGGAAAGGGTTTATTGACAGATGGATAAAGGAATATATTGGGTTTATACAAGGAATGTGGTCAGCGGTAAAGGATCAACTATGAATACAATGTATTCTCTATGCAGTGACATAGAGGAATCTCAAAATAAGTGTGCCGCATGAAGAAAGCCCAAGAGAGGACACACTGTGTGATTCCATTTATAGAAAATTCCAGAATATGCAGTCCCTCCTGCAGTGAGAGAAAGCAGATCAGTGGTTGCCTGGGGATGGAGTCATGCAGCAGCAGCAGCACATTCTGAAGGGGTAAGACATCTTCTCAGCTGCTATGTTGGTTTTGTGAGGATATATATGTCAAAACATCAGATTATGCCATTGTGTTATGTTTTTAGTTTATGATGTCACCAAGACCCCAATATAAAAGTTTTTAAAAACAAAATAAAAAGTAAAAAAAATAAAAAACAAACAAATGCATATAAAAATAGTAAAAGCAACAGGATAATTAGAGAAGTCAAGAATTGAAGATTCTGGTAATCTGGGTACAAGAAAGTATATTAGCAGAAAAAAAAAAAAAAGAAAAGAAAGGGGAAAATATTGGCTCAGCTAATTGTGACCACCAGTAAGTCCTCTGTCACCTATGGGCCTGCATTTCTGGTCCTGTGATATGAGATGGCTGGACGTGATGGTCTTCAATATTTGTTCTAAAGGCTCTGCTATCTTCTTTCATTGACATCAGGATTCTTTGATAGCAGGCTTTTAAAGAGACTGCCAGTGTGCTTTCTTAAGAATCTTCGCAATTCATGTCAACTAGCGAGATAGGCATGGCTCATCCTCCACATTTCCAGCCCCCCAGGAAGGCACTGTATCCTCCCCCAAAATGTGCGGAATGGTGGAACGAGTGCCATGGGCAATAAAACGTTTTCAAGGGAAGCCTGATTTCCTCTTATCTTGGTAGATCCTTCAGGCGATTGGATTCTGCTGACATAATCCCAGAAATAACCTTCTGCTGTCCTAATGAGAATGCAACCAGGGAAATCTCATTTTGAGAGATAATCGCCCTCTCTGGCCTGCTCTTTCCCAAGGCAGTGGGTAGCGTGTGAACATTATTAGCTTATCCTCCATCTGGTAGTTATGAAAATTTAAGAGTGTGTGTGTGTGTGTGTGTGTGTCTGTGAGTGAGTGTGTGTGTGTGTGTGTGTGTGTGTGTGTGTGGTGTTACATTGTAACTTATTAGTACCCAGAGTGAGTTCCGTTGGATTGCTTTTTCTGATAAGAGCTGGGATAAATGATGACCCTTGGCTTGTCTTACTGGTTTCCTGTTAGAGGTTGTGGACTTGCTTGTTAGCCTAATAGATCTCTGCTAAGTGCCTTGGGAAACGTGCTCTAGTGTCCAACCACAGTCCCATTCTCCCAAACAAATTCATGGGCTAAAATATTCATTCTAACACCGATGCGAAAGCCAAGATATTCCGAAGCTCGTCAACTGGACAGAGCTTAGGACAGAACGTCAGCCTGACATGGTTGCTCCTCCCCTGCTTCTACACAACAGAAATGTCCTAAAGGTGCTTCATCTTGATTTAGTCAGAAAGTATCGGGCGCCATCTCAGGTGCCAACCTGGGAGTCAAGTGACAGCAGTTCTAGTCCCACAGCTGTGAACTTGGAGCCTGTGTCTTTGGTGAAACCGTGAAGGCAGCTGGGTGGTGAGTTTCCTCAACTATAAAATGAGGTCAGGTGCTCCTCACGTTAATGCCTCTAGCCCACATGAGTGAGGAGCCCAAGGAGGACTGTGAACTGTGGGGAACAGGACAGAGTCTTAATGCATTCAGGTTTCATTAAAACTGAAAAGAATAAAACACATGCGAAACAAAACTTGCCTGTGGCCTGCAGCTGACTCTGGTTTCAAGGATCACCACGGTGTACTCCGCCTAGAGGAGCCCAAGACCGGCCCAGCCAAGATGCACCAGACACTGTGTGGGAGCTAACTTAGACCAAGTGTGACATCCAGTGGTCTACTTGGCTAATGACACTTCAAGGTTTTGGACCAGCCTGGGGAATTCTGACCTCGAAGGCACCCAATCTTACTGAAAAGACTTCAGTTGAAGAAAGGGACTTGGAACGAACGAGTATCCTCTACTCGGTTGCCAGACCCTGCAAGGGGAACATCCCCCATGGGTCTTACCCACGCTCCACTGCTATAGCGAGCCCTAGGTCACTATCCACCCAAATGGAGAAGGAAAGAGAAAGGCATGAAGAAGTTCACTAACTCACGCAGCTAACTTGCCAGCTTGCAAGACAAGACATAAGGGAATCATAAACAGTCTGGGACCCCAGTCTGCCTGCGTTCAGCACTCTGGGACCTCAGGTTTCCAAACATCTGTTTTCTAGATGCGAAAATTAGTCTGACAAAGGTTGTGTGATGCCAAAAATATTATCTACTTGGGGACGGGACTGAGGGCAGAAGCCAAATCTTGCTAAAGACCGACCAGTTCATTTTCCCATAATTAACTGTCCATGCTAGAAACCTCCTCTAGCTCCTCCCAGTCTTCTGAAATACAAACTTACCACAAAGATGCTTTGCTTTCATTCAAAGACAAGCCCCCACCCTGACAATTGGCATTAGCACTGACCTTACTAGTAATGACCTTACTGCTTCCTATCAAGAGTTGGCAGCAGCAAGGACACAAACAAGAACTAATAATAATAATTTTAAGGAACTTGAAGGTGTAGGTAGCACCATTAGTCCTGGGGCATAAGGTCTGATGCACTTTAAACTCCAAGCGTTTCACTCTATATAACCTGGCCCGATAATTAATGTCCGTGGTGATGACCCTGAGCCATTAAGAACAATTCAATGATTCTTAGAATCCTACACTTAATCAAGTAAGGAAATATGTAATCTAATTTAGAAAGATTTACCCTCCAAAATGATGAGCGTGAACATTTTCTGGATAAATAGCTTATCTTGAAGATTGGTGTGGGTTTGCCATACTCGCAACCCTGGAAGACCATCTGCAGCTGTAGCCAGGGGATATGTCCCCTCTGGCCAGAGATCCTCCTACCTTTCGTCTCTAGTTTATGCCACAAACACGGGGACACTGTCAGCAATTGGCGCTATTGCCAATAAATAAATAAACCTGGCCCTAATAAAACCTCGTTCAGTCTCCTAGCAGAGTCACATTCAAGAAACAGCTTATTAGGAATTCCACTCACTCTCTTTCCCAAGTGACTCTGAAGGGCATTCAACAAGTCCACAGGACCTTGGTAAAAAGTATCACCTACCCTATTTTCTTTGCTTACACACTGCACTGGCTCTGGGACCCACCTCTTCAAAACCCCCAGGGAAAACTTCCCCTGCCTCTCTACCAATCAATCTTGTCTTCCCCCTGGAATTTCTCCCCTACATCTACCTCCCTTCTTGTCCCCTTATCTCGTTAGCTATTCCCACTTGTGTGCTTTAGGGTTCAATTCAAATACAGTAAAACCTCACCCTTGGAGAGCTCCTGGATCCTGTCATTGAAAAAAGTCCCCTTCTGCTGTCTGTATCTGCATGTTCCGTTCCCGCCTTGCCCATTCTCTCGTGTTCTCTCAATCATGCCTTATATTTTATCTTTTTTTAAAATTTTATTTATTTGACAGAATGAGATCACAAGTAGGCAGAGAGACAGGTAGAGAGAGAGGAGGAAGCAGGCTCCCCACTGAGCAGAGAGCCCGATGTGGGGCTCGATCCCAGGACCCTGAGATCATGACCTGAGCCGAAGGCAGAGGCTTAACCCACTGAGCCACCCAGGCACCCCTTCTTTTATCTTTTTAAGATTGTATTTATTTATTTGACAGAGAAAGAGAGAGAGCACAAGCAGAGGGACAGGGAGAAGCAGACTCACTGAGCAGGGAGCTTGACACAGGACTCGATCCCAGGACCCTGAGACGATGACCTGAGCTCAAGGGAGACATTTCACTGACTGAGCCCCCCCAGGCACCCTCAAGCCTTGCATTTCAATTATTCGTCCTATCACTGTATTGCCCAGTTAGAATCTGAGTTCCCTGAAAGAAGGGGAACAAAACGAAATGGACCCCCGCGGTAGCCACACATTCAGAGTCTAAGAGGATTTCAGAGAATTCCCAGAACACTCCTGAGTGACCTGTAAGATGGCACCACAGGATCAGCCAAGTTGTACAGTGTGCAGAGGGCACTCTTCAGAATCGTCTGTCAGGTGTATGAAGAGGAATAGAGTGGACACCCTCCCGGATTTCCTAGAGCAAGGGGTAGACTCACAGAAGAGAACAGGTTCTTGAGCCTCCGATCCTGTTTTGTCGATTGGTTCAGCCACCGCTTCTGACAACCCTGCTATGCCCCCATGCTGGGCCCTATGCATTATCCACCGAGGCACTCATTTTAGCCTCACGGCTTGTGTGTGAGACAGGCACTCTGAGCTACATGATCTGAGAAGTGATGGCTACGCCTTACAGATATTGATCACAAGTGTCTCCTGGGTGGCTCAGTGGGTTAAAGTCTCTGCCCTTGGCTCGGGTCATGATCTCAGGGTCCTGGGATCGAGCCCCGCGTTGGGCTCTCTGCTCAGCGGGGAGCCTGCTTCCCCTATCCCTGCCTACTTGTGATCTCTCTCATCCTGTCAAATAAAATAAAATCTTAAAAAAAAAAAGAAAGAAGGAAGGAAACTGATCACACGACTACTAAGCGACACTGTCAAATTTCAAACCTGGCAGCTTCCCTCCAGAATGGAGGACATTCACTTCTGCAGTGGCCATGGAGGCAAGATCCTCAGACCTCCTGTAAGGGAGCAGCAGCCACAGCAGGACCTGCCAGCTGGCTCACGACAGGGCCACACTTTCCCAGAGCTGCTCCCAGACACTGATCAAGCCCAGCAGGAGGCGAGGGCCAGACCATCACTGCCAGCAGGGGAGTCACCTTTCCAGCAAGCTTTGCCCAGCATTTTCCATCAGCCTGACAGAGACTTCCTCAAGATGCGCTGTGATCTTCGGATCTTCGGATGCAATCCCTCTCTCCCCACTCCTCTCCTTTCATAAGCACCAGATTGGCCCTGCGGTCTGCAGCTTCTCCTTCCGGTTTCTGCTCCCTCCCCTGGATCCTCAAGGGATGGTCTCTTGTGTTAGACACACAGGTGATCCCAGAAGCGGGCAAAAAAACCCCACTGTTTTGCTGATTTGTTCAGCTACCACTGATGATGCCCTTGCCATGTGCCAATATTGTGAGGTTTCAGGACTGGCCCCATCGTGACCCGACGGACAGGGAGGACTCCATCCTCAATGGCCATAGGGCACGGAGTGTCCCTTGCAGACGGCAGTCTCCTCGATGAAGCGTTCACTTGTGTAACCCTGGGCAAATGCCCTGATGGAAGCGAATGCCTTCGACAGTCCAGTGACCCCGGCATTTGCAGGATATTGGGGAACGGGTGTTGCACAGACAGGAGAGTTGGTGAGTCCTTACCGGGTTTTATTAATGCTGTACAGAAGGACAGGGTGAAACTGAGGCTGGGGGACCGACAGCTCTGGGCTGAGAGAACCCAAGGACCTCGTCAGTAGCTTATATCTCTCAGTGGAACAGCAAGCAGCTGAGGAACTATTCCAAACGCCTGAGAAAACTGCCGAATTCCAGAGACATTTCAATAATAATGCAGGATTAGTGGCTCTAGAAGCTGTTCTCGTCTTTTCTCTGAGCATACCTATGGCTTTTGGACTATTGTAGAGTGTCCCTTCCTCCTCTTTACCTCACAAACATTAACTGAGTCTACTGTGCACCGTATGTGATTTTGCTGGCTCTCGGAGTGCTGTCCTTGAATCCGCACAGTGACTCACATTTAAATACTCACCCAAAATAGATCAGTTAAGCTGAAACCATGTCTCTGGTCAGGAAAACATGGGACCCAGGAATATGGGATGGGGACGTCTGGGTGGAGACCCCCAGGGCGCTTGGTCCACAGGTCCCCTCCCCACCTCAACAAAAGTTTGCAGCAGTGGCCCACCCTCCACAGAAGAACTAGCATGTCCCCTGTGTGGAAAGACACCGCGGAAACTTCTCCTGCACCAGGCAACGGGCGTCCCCCTAAGGAGATGCCCCCACCTCCTCGCCTGCCTGACTTTCAGGCCCATAGACAGGGTCAAATACAGCGTGACTTGGCTTTGGACATGCTGGGGCGATAGGAAAGAAGGTGCACCCCTACAAGGAGTGGCAGAAGTTACCCAGCAGATACAAGCAGAAGCCAAAGGAGAACCCCTGGGGTTGGACTGTGTGGGGGCTAGTGAGTCAGGCTGGAGAAGGCAGAGTCCATTGACTTGAGGCACTTTGGAGCCAGAGGATTTAACACTGCGGGACGGATCCTGGAGGAACGGGCGACCTCACGGCGGGGGCTGTGTTAGCGCTCTGCTGCTCTAACAGATCGTCCCAGACCGTAATGGCTTGAGACAACACAGATCTCATACCTGACAGCTGCAGAGTTTACAAGTCCGAAATGGATCTGACTGGCGAAAATCAAGAGATTGGCAAAGCCGTGCTCCTTCTGGAGACGAGGCAGAGATCTGTTTCCATATCTGCTTCTGGAGGCTGCTAGCGTTCTCGAATCCCCCGCCGTGAGTAGCACCCCACCCCCCAATCGCGCTCTCCAACCATCCGCTCCTGCTTCCGCTAGTAAGGACCCTCGTGATCACGTTGAGGCACGCGTGGATAACTGAGGCCC
>NW_022631079.1:2544465-2660275 GCF_010015895.1 Lontra canadensis
TTAATGTACTGTTGAATCCTATTGGCTAGTATTTTGGTGAGAATTTTTGCATCTGTGTTCATCAAGGATATTGGTCTGTAGTTCTCTTTTTTGATGGGATCCTTGTCTGGTTTGGGGATCAAGGTGAGGCTGGCCTCATAAAATGAGTTTGGAAGTTTTCCTTCCATTTCTATTTTTTGGAACAGTCTCAGGAGAATAGGAATTAGTTCTTCTTTAAATGTTTGGTAGAATTCCCCCGGGAAGCCGTCTGGCCCTGGGCTTTTGTTTGTTTGGAGATTTTTGATGACTGTTTCAATCTCCTTACTGGTTATGGGTCTGTTCAGGCTTTCTATTTCTTCCAGGTTCAGTTGTGGTAGTTTATATGTCTCTAGGAATGCATCCATTTCTTCCAGATTGTCAAATTTGTTGGCATAGAGTTGCTCATAATATGTTCTTATAATTGTCTGTATTTCTTTGGTGTTAGTTGTGATCTCTCCTCTTTCATTCATGATTTTATTTATTTGGGTCCTTTCTCTTCTCTTTTTGATAAGTCTGGCCAGGGGCTTATCAATCTTATTAATTCTTTCAAAGAACCAGCTCCTAGTTTCGTTGATTTGTTCTATTGTTTTTTTGGTTTCTATTTCATTGATTTCTGCTCTGATCTTTATGATTTCTCTTCTCCTGCTGGGTTTAGGGTTTCTTTCTTGTTCTTTCTCCAGCTCCTTTAGGTGTAGGGTTAGGTTGTGTACCTGAGACCTTTCTTGTTTCTTGAGAAAGGCTTGTACCGCTATATATTTTCCTCTCAGGACTGCCTTTGTTGTGTCCCACAGATTTTGAACTGTTGTATTTTCATTATCATTTGTTTCCATGAATTTTTTCAATTCTTCTTTAATTTCCTGGTTGACCCATTCATTCTTTAGAAGGATGCTGTTTAGTCGCCATATATTTGGGTTCTTTCCAAATTTCCTCTTGCGATTGAGTTCTAGCTTCAGAGCATTGTGGTCTGAAAATATGCAGGGAATGATCCCAATTTTTTGATAACAGTTAAGACCTGATTTAGAACCAAGGATGTGATCTATTCTGGAGAATGTTCCATGTGCACTAGAGAAGAATGTGTATTCTGTTGCTCTGGGATGAAATGTTCTGAATATATCTGTGATGTCCATCTGGTCCAGTGTGTCATTTAAGGCCTTTATTTCCTTGTTGATCTTTTGCTTGGATGATCTGTCCATTTCAGTGAGGGGAGTGTTAAAGTCCCCTACTATTATTGTATGATTGTCGATGTGTTTCTTTGATTTTGTTATTAATTGGTTTATATAGTTGGCTGCTCCCACGTTAGGGGCATAGATATTTACAATTGTTAGATCTTCTTGTTGGACAGATCCTTTGAGTATGATATAGTGTCCATCTTCATCTCTTATTATAGTCTTTGGTTTAAAATCTAAGTGATCTGATATAAGGATTGCCACTCCTGCTTTCTTCTGATGTCCATTAGCATGGTAAATTCTTTTCCACCCCCTCACTTTAAATCTGAAAGTGTCTTCGGGTTTAAAATGAGTTTCTTGTAGGCAACATATAGATGGGTTTTGTTTTTTTATCCATTCTGATACCCTGTGTCTTTTGATTGGGGCATTTAGCCCATTAACATTCAGGGTAACTATTGAGAGATATGAATTTAGTGCCATTGTATTGCCTGTAAGGTGACTGCTATTGTATATTGTTTCTGTTCCTTTCTGATCTACTACTTTTAGGTTCTCTCTTTGCTTAGAGGACCCCTTTCAATATTTCCTGTAGAGCTGGCTTGGTGTTTGCAAATTCTTTCAGTTTTTGTTTGTCCTGGAAGCTTTTAATCTCTCCTTCTATTTTCAATGATAGCCTAGCTGGATATAGTATTCTTGGCTGCATGTTTTTCTCGTTTAGTACTCTGAATATATCATGCCAGCTCTTTCTGGCCTGCCAGGTCTCTGTGGATAAGTCTGCTGCCAATCTAATATTTTTACCATTGTATGTTACAGACTTCTTCTCCCGGGCTGCTTTCAGGATTTTCTCTTTGTCACTAAGACTTGTAAATTTGACTATTAGGTGACGGGGTGTGGACCTATTCTTATTGATTTTGAGTGGGGTTCTCTGAACCTCCTGGATTTTGATGCTTGTTCCCTTTGCCATATTGGGGAAATTCTCTCCAATAATTCTCTCCAATATACCTTCTGCTCCCCTCTCTCTTTCTTCTTCTTCTGGAATCCCAATTATTCTAATGTTGTTTCGTCTTATGGTGTCACTTATCTCTCGAATTCTGCCCTCGTGGTCCAGTAGTTGTTTGTCCCTCTTTTGTTCAGCTTCCTTATTCTCTGTCATTTGGTCTTCTATATCGCTAATTCTTTCTTCTGCCTCATTTATCCTAGCAGTGAGAGCCTCCATTTTTGATTGCACCTCATTAATAGCTTTTTTTATTTCAACTTGATTAGATTTTAGTTCTTTTATTTCTCCAGAAAGGGCTTTTATATCTCCCGAGAGGGTTTCTCTAATATCTTCCATGCCTTTTTCGAGCCCAGCTAGAACCTTGAGAATCGTCATTCTGAACTCTAAATCTGACATATTACCAATGTCTGTATTGATTAGGTCCTTAGCCTTTGGTACTGCCTCTTGTTCTTTTTTTTGTGGTGAATTTTTCCGCCTTGTCATTTTGTCCAGATAAGAGTATATGAAGGAGTAAGTAAAATACTAAAAGGGTGGCAACAACCCCAGGAAAATATGCTTTAGCCAAATCAGAAGAGATCCCAAATCGTGAGGGGGGGGGGGGAAGGGGATAAAAAGAGGTTCAGAAAGAAAAAATAAAATAAAATAAAAAAGAAAAAAGAAACAAATAAAAAAAAGAAAACCAATAATGAAAAAAATATAAAAAGGAAAAAATATATATATATTGGATAAACTAGTTAAAAAACGTTAAAAAAGAAAAGGGTAAAAGTTTAAAAAAAATTTAGCAGAAGAAGAGAAAAAAATTGAAAAAGAAAAAAAAATTAAATTAAATTAACTGCAAGGCTAAAGAATCATGGGGAGAAAGCCATGAGTTCCGTGCTTTGCTTTCTCCTCCTCTGGAATTCCGCTGCTCTCCTTGGTATTGAAACCGCACTCCTCGTAAGTGAACTTGGTCCTGGCTGGGTTTCTTGTTGATCTTCTGGGGGAGGGGCCTGTTGTAGTGATTCTCAAGTGTCTTTGCCCCAGGCGGAGTCGCACCGCCCTTACCAGGGGCCGGGCTGAGTAATCCGCTCGGGTTTGCTTTCGGGAGCTTTTGTTCCCTGAGCGCTTTCCGTAGAGTCCGGAGGACGGGAAGGAAGATGGCGGCCTCCCAGTCTCCGGCCCGGAGGAGCCGAGAGCTAGGGGTCCCACTCCTCAGTGCGCCCTCAGAGAACAGCGCCCAATTACTCCCGTCTGCCTGGCCTCCGGCCGCGCTCCGAGCTCACCAAGCCTGCGACCGGTTCAAGGTAAGCCCGAGCTGTGAGCTCACTCCTCGGCTCCGTCTCTGTAGCCGGCTTCCCTGTTCTAATACCTGCGAGCTCTGCGACACTCAGACACCCCGATCCTTCTGTGACCCTGCAGGACCTGAGGCCACACTGGCCCCGCGTGGGCTTCACCCCAGTTAAGCCTCTGGAGCGATGTCCCTCAGCGGAACAGACTTTTAAAAGTCCCGATTTTATGCTCCGTTGCTCCGCCGCTTGCCGGGAGCCGGCCCCTCCCCCCGGGGTCTGTCTTCCCGTCCCTTTGGATTCGCTTCTCCGCCAGTCCTACCTTTCAGCAAGTGGTTGATTTTCTGTTTCTAGAATTGCTGTTCTTCTTCTCTTCGATCTCCCGTTGGATTTGTAGGTGTTTGCAATCTTTAGATAAGCTATCTAGCTGATCTCCCGCAACCTGAAGTAGTCTCAGCTGCTACTTCTCCGCCATCTTGACTCCGTAATCCTATTTTTTTAAATAATTATTATTTACTTATTTGACAGAGATCACAAGTAGGCAGAGAGAGAAGGGGAAGCAGGCTCCCTGCTGAACAGAGAGCCTGATGCGGGTCTCGATCCCAGGACCTGAGCCGAAGGCAGAGGCTTTAACCCACTGAGCCACCCAGGCACCCCCGTCATCCTATTTCTAATCCACATGAAAAGTCTGGCTTTCCTCCTGTCTCCTCAAACTTCTTAAATTCACCTTCTTTTTAAACCACAGTTTGAAGAACGGGGTGGTGGGGAATCCAGAATGTTCTCTAGAATGCGGGTCAGACACGCAGTTTTCCACATCCACTTCAACATATCTTGTCAGCCGCTTTTTTTTTTTTTTTTTTAAGATTTTCTTTCTTTCTTTCATGGAGAGGGAGAGAGAGCACAAGCAGGGAGAACTGCAGAGGGAGAGGGAGAAGCACACTCCCCGCTGAGCAGGGACCCTGACTCTGGGCTCGCTCCTAGGACCCTGGGATCATGACCTGAGCCGAAAGCAGACGTTTAATGCACTGAACCACCCAGGTACCAATTGTCAGCTGTTTTTTAAGTGGTCGTCTTTGTTGGGTTTGTGGGCTTGTAACAATTTGGAACAAGAGAACAAAGATACTCGGGACCTCATCTGGTCCTCAGTTCAGCCTGAAGAATGAGGTACATTTGCCTCCTTTGGCCGTGTGACAAAACCAAGACTCAGGGTCGCAGGGTGTGAGGGAGACAGCCAAGTTCAAAGAGCCCATCCCGCCCTGCGCCCTCTCCAAAAGCCCTGCTCTCATTCAACTTTCATCTATAAAGCACCCAAAATAGTCTGCCTAAAAATAGCTTCTGGACAGGTGACCTTCTGGAACAGCCTGTTCTTTCACAGCTGCGCCTTGTTGGTAAGGTACAAAATCTATAATCCCTACAGGAAATGCCTTTGAACCTGAATCTCAGAGAATCCGACTATAAATTCTGTTTTCATGGCCAAGAAACCCAAGACCAGTACAGAACTGGGAAGGAAGGGGAGCATATGTTGCACAAATGAAAAATTCTCGGAGACATCCTTTCTCTCCAGATACCCTCCAAAATGAGGCCAGCTTTGGAAGGAGATGGCTGAGTTTGCCAAAAATGACACAATGCACCTGTCACAGGCAGGCCACGTCTAACACCCAGGAGAAGCAAATCACTTGCTTCTCCAACAGGAGCTTTTAAAATCCCAGGGAAAGGCCAACCGAAAATGGGGGCTCTTGTGGCCATGCTTCACCTTGCCAAGCAGAAGATCCTGCCCTCAGCCATGTGGAAACTGCAGTGGTGTGTCCAGAGTCCATGTGGTGAAGTTGGGGACAGCTTAACTTAGGCATCAGGCAGGCCTGGCTTTCGGTTCCAGCACTGTTGCTAACAATGTACACTGCAAAAGTCCCCTCAACCCTCAGCTCCTCCTCTGTAAAATCACAGGCTGTAATGAAGTGTCAGTCAGCTCACGTATGCAAAGCACCTGGCACTGCGTCCGGCATGTGAGAGCCCCGTAACTGAAGTGTTTTAAAACAACTAAGTCGTGTTCAACTAAGCTTAGGAAGCATTGAATTAGAATTAAACAGACTTCTTGCCATCAGAGAATCTAAAAACCTCTACTATGCAAACATGCATTGTGAGTTGGCAAGAAAAGGATCAGTACATAGTAATTCTCAAATTTACTAGATCATGGGACTCTTTTGTGACACCGATGTCAACAGTCCTGGGAATAGTAACTTGGAGAAAAATATAATAGACGTTTGACAAACACCACTTGCCTTTTGTTTCTCCCCCCAGACTTGTTTACCTCCTAAAACCAACATCCTGACAATGATAAGGACATCAGAAGTGTACAAAAGGGGATTGGGGTACTTAATCTTCAATTCTATCATTTAAATAATCATTTTTAAACACGAAAAAATGACTCAACAGGTATTGACAACCTACTCATGGTTGTTGTTCATATTGAATTCAAAATGTAACAGCTTCTCAAAAGGATTCACCTATTTAAAAATTATCATGCCCATGCAGCTCAATTATGAGCCGAAAACGTGTGGTCTTCAGTATAAAGCACAAGATTTCCCCTCGCTGTGATTGCATATCCTTTTACAGGTTTGGCATTGCTTCCTGGCTGCTTCAGTAGGTGGCACTGATGATTCAGCGGAGAGAAAAAATCCCACAGAGTCCACGTGGATTCATCCCGGGATGACTATCCAGTTTGTTTCGTACCCTCTGAAATCTCTGATGCTGCCCATCAGCCTGGAGGAAATTGGTCTATTTTGCTGGAGGGACCAAGGTGTCCAAATGTGTCTCTGTCCCTCCTGAAAATTCTGCCTGTGTATCTAATTCCCTTGAAGAGGGGCTTGGGGAGGGAGATCTGTAGAATTCTGGAGATCAGGAAGGGCAAACGCTGAGCCATCAGTTGGGCACTGGCCCCCATCATGTCAGCGAGTGTTAGAACACAATTTGCCCCGGACCCAGACACGGGGCTCTCAATCTTTTCCAACACGCTTCTCCAGCAGCAACTGTGTGAATCAGGCAACAGAGACACCCAGTGAAATCCACACGGTTCTGAGACTTGGAAGATCAAATCATTGACAAGAATCAGAGTCTTTAAGAAATGTATCCCAGGGGCACCTGGGTGGCTCAGTGGGTTAAAGCCTCTGCCTTCAGCTCAGGTCACGATCCCAGGGTCTTGGGATCGAGCCCCACATCGGGCTCTCTGTTCAACAGGGAGCCTCCTTTCCTTCCTCTCTCTCTGCCTGCCTCTCTGCCTACTTGTGATCTCTGTCTGTCAAATAAATAAATAAAAATCTTAACAAAAAAAAAAAAAAGAAATTTATCCCAAATTCACCAGATGCTTTGCAAGAGAAACAGGATGGGGACCCAAGATTTCTGAGTTCCACAGAAGAGTTCTGAATCCACCACAATTTGGGCCTCTACCATTGGGAGTCAGGTTGTTTAAACAGAAGCCCTGAGGACAGGCCCAGATGATGGAGCCTCGAGGGTCTGTCTGCTGTCTCGTGGCCCCTTCCTCATTTGGAGAAGGGGCAAGGGAGGGGAGGTGCACATTGAGTCCAAAAGCTGTCTGTTGCAGGCAGGGGAAGGCTGTGTCATTTGTGCAAGCTGCCTGGCATGTCAACTTTACTTGGAGAAGCAAGTCCCGTTCTGCTGGCCCAGAATGACCCAGTCCCCCGGGTACTCCTGCCGCAGAGCCCCACCTCTATGCCGAGGCTTTTCACACTTGGCTTTGAAGCCATTCGGGTACCCATCTTGAGCTAAATGGCAGGTCCCTTCATTAATATTGTATTTTTAGGAACTTTTGTATGTTTTTCCCCCATGGTGTTTCAGCTTCGAAATTGTCGCTCTCGAGAGCTGCAGGAAAAGCTGAGTGTGAAGCCCGTACACCACGTCCTGCTACTTCTCTTCTCAAAACTACTGAGGATGCAGAATGAGCATTCCTAATGGGCTCAGGGGCACTCATAGACGACTTCCAGCCAGAATTTCAAATGTCATGCACCCAAAAGCATGGCTGCCACCCTCCGGCTCCTTCCTGATTTTCATGTAACAACTGCAACTCTGCAGGGCACTGCCATTCACGGGTCACCCAGGTCTGAAATCGCAGCCCTTCTCAGCCCCCTCCTCCCCGCACCCCATTCTCACAGTCACGCTAACCCCCATCTGTGCTGCATCCACTCCTTTTACAAATGCCAGTGCAATCCTTCAAACATACGGAAAAGACCAAAAGAATAATAACATGATGGAACCCCATGTCTCCACCATCAGCCTCTAGCGAGTGGTTGTGCTTTCCCATAATTACGTCACGTGTCCTTATTTTTTTACTTTAAAATAAACTTTTATTTTTTAGTTTTTAAAATTTTAATTCCAGTGTAGTTGCCATAGTTTCCTATTAGTTTCTATAGTATTATATTCGTGTACTATAGTGATTCAACCATTCTGTGCACTACTCCATGCTCCACGGGGCCAGCGCACTCTTCATGCCCTTCCCCTGTTCCTTCCATCGCCCCACCCGCCCCCCCTCTGGAACCATCAGTTTGTTCTCTATGGTTAAGGGTCTGGTGTTTTGTCTCTTCTTCTCCTCCTGTGTTTCTTAAGTTCCACATATGAGTGAAATCATTTGGTATTTGTCTTTTTCTGACCGACTTATTTCACTTGGCATTATACCCTCCAGCTCCATTTACGTTGTTGCAAATGGCCAGATTTCACTCTTTCTCATGATTGAATAACATCCCATTGTATAGATGTCACATCTTCTTTACCCATTCATCAACTGATGGACACTTGGGTTGCTTCCAGATCTTGGCTAGTGTAGATAATGTGCTACTATAAACATAGGGGTGCATGTATCCCTTTGAATTAGTATTTTTTTCTTCTTTGGGTACTTACCCAATAGTGTGATTGTTGGATTATAATGTAGCTCTATTTTTAACTGTTTGTTTTAATCTCCATTCTGTTTTCCACAGTGGCTTCCCCAGTTTGCCTTTCCCACCAACAGCGCACGAGGGTTCCTTTTTCTCCACATCCTTGCCAACACCTGTTGTTTTTTATGTTGTTGACTTGAGCCATTTTGACAGGTGTGCGGTGATATCTCATTGTGATTTTGATTTGATTTTCCCTGATAAGTGATGATGAATATCTTTTCCTGTGTCCACTGGCCATCTGTAGGTCTTCTTTGGAGAAATATCTATTCATGTCTTCTGTCCATTTTCTAATTGGGTTATTCATTTTTGGGTGTTGAGCAAAAGAAGCCATCAAGAAAATGAAAAGGCAACCTACAAAATGGGAGAAAATGTTTACAAGCCATACCTCTGACAAATGGTTAATATCCAAAATATATAAACACTCAAAGAACTCATCATCATCAACAACAACAACAAAACCAATTTAAATTAAAAATGGGTTGGGAAGCCTGGGTGGCTCAATGTGTTAAGCCTCTGCCTTCAGCTCAGGTCATGATCTCAGGGTCCTGGGATCGAGTCCCGCATCGGGCTCTCTGCTCGGCAGGGAGCCTGCTTCCTCCTCTCTCTCTCTCTCTCTGCTTGAAAAAAAAAATGGATAGAGGAACTGAATAGACATTTTTCCAAAGAAGATATGCAGATGGCCAGCAAGTACATGATAAGATATCACCACCAAGGACAAATTAAAATCAAAACCACAAGATACCATCTCACACCAGTTAGATGACTATCATCAAAAAGATGAGGTAATTTGGTAACAAATGTGCAGAAAAGGGAACCCTGGCGCACTGTTGGTGGGAACGCAAACTGGTGCAACCACTGTGGAAACCATTATGGAGGGTCCTCAAAAACCTAAAAATAGAACTACCATATGACACCGCAATTATACTTCTGAGTATAGATCCAAAAGAAATGAAAACATGATATCCCAAAGGTATGCACCCTCTCATGTTTATTGCAACATTACTCATAATAGTCAAAATATAGAAAAAATCGAAGTGTTCATCAATGGATGAACAGATAAAGAAGGTGTGGTTGAAATATGCAATGAAATATGAGTCAACAGTGAAACAGAAGGAAATCCTGCCACTGGTGACAACATGGATGGACTTGGAGGGCATTACTCCAAGTGAAATAAGTCAAAAAGGGAGAGACAAATACCACATGGTAGCACTCATACATGGAATCTTAAAAAACAACAACACAGAAACAGAGTGTGGAATGGTGGTTTTAAGATATAAACAAAAGTCCAAAAGTCCAAAAAGATTCCTTTTCGATAATCCTTAAAGCATTCTCTTATTCACAAAAGCATGTCTTGAAATAGAAAGCATTCATTTATGTCAATATTAAGTAAAACATTCATAGAGAGAAAAACTCACTGCTCCTACTTTTTGCAAAATAACCTAATACACAGAAACAGCCATCTTCTGCCTTGATTTGAAAGTGGCACTACCAAATTCTTAAATTATATTAGGATTCCTTTCTAGCTGTGTCTCATGTAAACAGGAAGATAGACTCCATACTGACATGTCTCTCATTTGCTGCAGATCTCATCATACTTGCATAATAGAGTGGAGATGAAAAAACCCAATTTAGTTCAGTAAGAACAGAGAATAAACATGCATAATTATATTTGTCCTGATTCTGTCATCTTATAAATATATGTAATAGATATTCCTAGTCTCACCCACAGCCCATAAAAGATCAATTCCCAAAATTGAAGAATGTTTACTCTCCATAAAATTTTAGTTAGAGCTGCATCATAACTGATTGATTTGGCTTTTTATGATATGGAAATTAGTTTTAGAATTTACTATAGTCTTTGACAGTGACAGATGAACTTAGAGATAACCAAAGACAGATGAGACCAGTTGCCATAAAATGACCATATTATCCAAAAGAGTAAAGAACAGATATAATTATTACGTCTTCTAAACTGGATGGCACCCAAGAATCTCTTCTGGTGGCATCTATAGGGGTGGAAATTAATCCACTGGCCAGTGTGTTCGTTTCCCAGGACTGCCATGACAAAACGCCACACACTGGGGGTTTAAACAACAATAATTTGTTGGCTTACTGTTCTGGAGGCTAGAAGTCCAAGACCAAAGGGTCAGCAGGTTGGTTGGTTCTGAGGGCTGTGAGGAAGAATCTGCTCCATGCCTCTCAACTTGGTTCTGGTGGTTGTACTGCAATCTTCGGGATTCCTTGTGTAGACACAGAACTCAGTTCTCTGCTCTTTGTTCACATTGCGTTCTCCTTGTCTGTAACTCTGTACATGGCATTTTTAAAAATAAAGATATCTTTATTAAAAGTCATATTGGATTAAGGGCCTTCCCTACTCTACCATGACCTCATCTTAACTAATTTCATTTGCAATGAGCTTATTTCCAAATAAGGTCACATTTGAAGCACCAGGGGTTAGGAAATTCAACCATTGTTTTGGAGGACATGATCCAACTCATAATGGCCAGAGAGTCAAAAAACAGACAGAGGTCACCCTACCATTTTCTCTAGGTCAGTTAGTAGAGATCTGCTTTCTAATTTTATGTAAATATGTTGATATTTATTCTAACCACTGTAGAAGAAAGTGTCTCAATCATAGCCTTTGTGGAGACTACGATCAGTGTAGTAGTCAGAATACAGGTTTCTGCTCTTCTAGCGATGATGTGAATAGTAAAAGATGAGATGGGAATTTACACCCCCCTCAGCTCATCATCTGAAATGAAGCAGTTAAGGAATGATTTGACTCTCAGGGACTAGCAAGGACTCAGACATCTTTTATAGGCTTGCCATCCTTGACATGGAGCTTCCATTTCCAGACTCAAGATGGCTGCTCTGGCCCTTGCCACCTTGTCCATTACTAGGAAGGGAACTGGGAAAGGGAGGATAAGACTATCCTTTCTGAGGGCACAAGTAGGGAAATAGAACATACCACATCTATCTTCCCACTGAACAGAACCTAAGTTGGATGGTTATTCCCAGCAGTCAGATTCAGTTCTGGGATACACTCAGGCTGAGAAACAGAGCCCTGCCCTGTGACCAGTGCAAACTCTCACTATGGATGGGAGAGCAGATACAGAATGGCCACTATTTGCCTTTGCCACATCCCACCAACCCTGTAGATAACCACATTATCTCTTGTATATGCCTTCCACATTCTTAAGAAATTGCTCCTCTCAAGTATTAAAGACTTAACTCAATCTTAACCATTTTAGCTTCTCTACAACCTTTACCAAATTGACCTTCTTGGAGTTCTCTCTTCTTACTCTATGAATTCTACTAATTGTCCTTCTTAGTAATACTATTTTCTGGTCCTCCTTCTCCTCCCCCTTCCTAAAAGTACGTGTTTCCCACAGGCCTGTCATCCGGGGTGTCTCCACGTCTTTGTTCTCTTTCTTGCAAGTCATCAACTTCCTTGATTTCTGCTGTTTGGTTGAAATGGACGTTTCCCATATCTCTTTTACCCTACTTTCTCTGCAAAAGCTGAGCTCCCCCATTTCTCACTGCCCATTGGACTTTGCCGCCTGGACACCTTGTCAAGTCCCAGACATCCAAACCCAGATCCCTCTGCAACCCTCTTCCTTTTACTATGGTGCTTGTTTCTACTGCTACTGTCACCCAAATGACATTTTAGTGTTTTAAACTGTTAAAGCTGTCTTTCTTCCCCTCCCCATCCCATCCATCAGTAAGGCATGACTATTTTAACTGTAGAGTTTCATACACTTCTATGTTCTGACACATTCCTGAAGCTGCTTCTGGTTCCACTGACCTCCACTATCTCTCAGGCTACACAACTCTCAGAGCCTCAGTTCTCACGCATTCTGACTCTTCCCATGCTGACAACAGAGTCAAAAGATCAGGAGAAGTGTAATGTCTCCCGGGCAAATGATGGATTCAGCTCACAATGGAGGATTCTTTTTTATTTGTGACTCTTTTCTAGATATTTATATGCATAATCTGACATAATACTTAGTGACAGCTAAGTCAATTAGCAGCTAAATAAATAAATTCAGCATATTCCATATGCCAGACACTCCACCAATAACTCTACCTTATTCTAATCTCACAAATAAAGACTGTATGTGTTTTTGTTGTTCTCATTCATATATTAGGAAATTGAGATGCATTAAGAACCTGTGGCTTTAAGAAATTGAGTAAATTACTCAGAGTTGGATATTGGATAAATAATAGTAGAACTAAGATTTAAAACAACTGATCTCCAGAATTTATTTCCTATTAGTTTCCAATGAGCTTCCTCTCTTAAACATTAATTACTACAGGCCGATATCAGTCATAGAAAGGCATTAGTGTTACACCATTTTATAAACCAGGAATGCTCAGTAACCTTCCCAAGGGCACAGACATAATTCAATTGAAGCTGACCGGACTTTAAAACCTAGGTTCTCTCTTTCACATTATACAAGTTCTCAGTTATATCCCATGGTTAAAATCTACCCCTTAGTCTCCCTGAGATGCTTTACATCTGTGGACTTGAGACTAAGGGAAACTTACCAGAGTAGCAATACATCTGCAGGGTATCATCCACAGCTTCAGAAAGACATTCAAAGTGCATATTCTCTGCATCGTGGTGATGACAACTTGATAAAATCATACATGCCAGTTGGCTGAAATTTCACTCAGCAATGATGTAGGTCCATGTTGGACACTTTTTTGAAGTTACAATGTCTGGGATGTTAAGTTCTTATGCTCATTCAGCTTACCCTGGTCTTGTATTGAATAAGGAAGCTCCAAGAGAGGGGGGAATATGGTCATGTCACTCTTTCCAGAGAATGGAAGTGGGAGATTTGTTTTCTCCTGCTAGTGTTTAAGCCAATATCCCAGGTTACTGATAGCTCATTATCCTAAAACACAGCCAAAAAAGAAAAAAAAATCGACACAGGCTCAGTCTCCGATAACTTAAAATTATGCACACCAAGGTAATTTTGAAGTTCATGTGGGTGGGACAGCTTTTTAGTAGTAAGAAGTACTTATAAGACATAGGCTGGAACTTTGGACTCCATCTCAAGGGAGAGTGGTCTTTACTGGCTACACTCACCCATTTAGTAGGCATAAAAAAGCAAAACAAAATCAAGATTTGGAAACATGAGATGGACAGAGCAAAAGAAGTCTTAATAAATTCAATTCCAAGAAATAGTTCTAGCTTATGAAGACAGAAAGGTGATACTCAATGTCACTGGAGACTGGGAACCAAAAAATCAGTTTCCTGAGTTCTAAAAGTTGTGTCTTACTAGTTTAGCAAAGGGAAAATACATTCAAGTGCATTCATACTATAAGTGAAGGGTCTTAAGGGGGAAATGCTAATACGAATGTAACTCCAAATTGCTTTTATTGAAGGTGAAGTTCAGGGTTACATCTCTAACCATTCCTTCCTTGCACTGTAACTACTCATATTCCCCTTACCTGGAAAGTGTAGTCATTCTGCAACCATGCATGGAAACACACACACACACACACACACACACACACACTACCTTTCTTCTAGCTAATATCTTTTGGGTCTTAGCTTAGATGTTATTTTCCCCAGGATGCCTCCTGCAATATCCCCAACATCATCTCTCACAGCCTAAACAGCAGCAGTCCAGGTCACTCTGTATGGAGTTGCCTATCTACCTGTCTGCATCTTCTGCTAAGACTCGAAGTTCCTTGATGGCAAGAGCTTGCTGTCTTGACCATTACCGTATCCTTAGGGGCTAGCACAACGCCCACCAAGTATTCAGGGGCTCCACGTAAATCTGCTGAATGAACATTTGGATTTTGCTGTGTAGCGCGCGCATCCTGTCGCCATCAAGGTTCCAAAGTGTGTTCTTTCCTGAAACAGATTTGCTAAGGGTAAAGGAGTGCCTATTAGGTCAAAGAGCTGTTAAGTTGGCTCTGTGGCTAGTGTCGCTTGCTTGTCATGGTAACTGGGAGCGTGACTCACAGAGTGCGCTGACCCTCTTACACGGCAGCTACTTGCCCCGTCTCTTTCTCCCTGCTGATCAGAATCTGCCTCCCTGTCCAGAGGCAGAAAATGCCAAATATTCTCTTTCTCATGCTCCCCTGAAACATGTGACTCAACTGTAGACAAGGAAATGTAAGGAGAATTCTACTAAATATTTTTCACCTTCCAAACACGGATTCTGGGAACTCTCCTCTTCCTTCTTGCTGCTGGAAGACATGAGGGAGCTCTCTTTAGATGGAGGCGACAAGCCTGAGAATGAAAGCTAGTATGTTAAGGGGCAAAAAAGCCAGTGACATCATAGAATGGTTGTGGGAAAGCTGGCTCTGTCACCTTAAGAATTACTGCTACATCTGATTGTCAATGTCTTTACTATTTGGACCCCTGTTGATCAGGAATGTTTTATAACTTACAGATGAACACATTCTAACTATATCACTAAGGAACATGCAAACTTTCCTCTGTGACATCATATAAGACACAGTATTCCAAAAGCCAGTTATAAACAGGCAGGTGGGATTGGGACAGCCAGGAGCCAAAATCTTTATTTGAAGAACTAAAGACAGGAAAGGATCATCTAATGATGAAATCTTTTGGTTAAAGATGAAAACCACATGCTCCTATTAGAGAAGGACAGTATGTTTGTCTACATTGGAGGAGAAGCATGAGAGGGTAGATTGGAGAAGGATACTTGCCTATTCATTCTTGGCATCTTTATTTGGAATTGGCTCATGAAATGATTTTACGGACAACTACCTGCCTAGGAAGCTCTCAGTTGTCTGGTAGTAAAAAAAATGTTCGAAAACCATATGTATTTTTCCAGCAATAAATCTTTGGAGGGCAGGAAGGAACCAATGAAGGGGACCCCTTATGTCTGGGTGGTTACTTACAGACGCCATTCATATCGCTTTCTGACTTGTCCTACATGGAATCCAGACCCATTCACTCCATCTCTTAGAAAAAACAGTGTCCATTTGTCCGCACCAGTTCTCAACATATTTTCCCAATTGTACTTACTAATTTATTATTAAATATGATATTGCATATTAGCAATTTGACACAATACTCATTGAAAAGTATAGAGACATCATTCAGTACTTTCTGAGGAAGTCACAGCCTCCTTCAAACCAGAGAGGACAGATTACAGCAAACAGAAAGAACACAGATACATTGACATGAGACACAACACCTTCCGCAGACACCTCCCACCAACAATACTCCTTTTTTCCCATGTTCCCCAGCAGTTTCAGGAGGTTTTGCCACATGGTTTGGCTCCAAAGAGCTGCTCCCAGCAGCAGCCACAAAACAGCTGGGATGTAGGTTTCTATATATTCACAGATCGGATCTGACTCTTTGTGGTGTTGCTTAGTGCGGGTGTGAATAGCTATGGTTTATGATCATGCGGGATCTGGTCTTATTTTCCTACACAAACTGCAGAGCTAGGACTGTGTGGCTTGGAAGAGACGGCAGCGAGTGAGCAAACATGTTTCTGTGGGTTGTTTGGGGCCAGGGGTCCTGGTGGACGGAGGATGGGTGTGGAAGGTTCAGCACCAAAGCAGTGCCGTGTCTGGCTCGACACCGTTGCAATTCATCAACAGGCAATCACAGACCCACTGGGGAGCGTTAGTGGGAGGCATGGAGGTAGTGAGAAATAATTCAAAAGCATTTCTGAATCATGAGAAATGCTTTTTAAAATCTTATCATCCATTCTAATGTCATTTATCTGTCTAAGGTCAACTACTTTCAGAATTCCCTGCTTCTCAAAGCCTCTGAACTGTTTATACTAAACACTGTGTGTGCTTAGGGGAAATGACCACTATTCTTTGGAATCCCAATTAGCTAATTGTCCAGCAGGGAGCCCCCACGGAACCAGAATCCTGGCCCATCAGAGTGTCCCAGGTCCACTCCAATGCGATACAATGTGTTCGGTCATATATCAGTGAACACCAGGATTATGGTTCTTAGTATCAGGACTATTTTCAAGCCCTAAAGTTTGTTTTTGAAATAGACGGTGATTTTCCCCCCTAAAATTCTAAAGCTTTTACATACATACAAAAGCATGACTTGGTTTTTGGAAATTTACTTGGTAGCCTGGGAGCCAGCTTCTCATTAACTTGGATGATTTTAAACAGAATCAGTACTTCTGGGTGATCAATATCAGATTGTCATATCTCATTCTTCCAGACACTGGGCTGGGTATTTCATAATGCCCCCAAATAACTATGAAAATAGCTTTTTCCAAATTGTCTGGAGTCTCTTTCCCCTTAAATTAGAGCATCCAACCCAGATTATATATAAACAAGCACTTGGAGATTACAGCTTTTTAAATGTCTTCCAGAATTTATATACTGAATTGAGTGTATTGAATTTATATACTAAACATTCTCCATTGAAACAGTCCCCTTTTGACACTTACACATTCATCCCAAGTATGATCACAATAATTGTCAAGGCCGGGCACTAGTACAATACCGGGTATGTAGGTCTTAGTAAATATCTTGTGATTGAACAGGTCCATGAGTAAGTGCGTGACAAAAGAACAGATAAATGAATTTAGAGCTTGCCTTTTAAGGACCCCCTTCCAATCCAGTAACACTTTTGTTTTAAATACCTCCACTAATGGCAAATCTTGTGTTTTGGGGGTGAATGTGATTAGTGAAAACAGTCAAAATCCCTTAGAACCAGTCTTGGGAATAGGAGACACAACTCGAAGGGATAAGGGCAGTGAGGGAAACACAAGATATGAACAAAATATTACAGGTCTGACTTTCTCGTGATTGGCCTCAGAAGGCAATGCCAGAAGGAATTTACCAGCATTACGAGTCCCGGATCAGGCACACTGACTCCAGGATAATGTCTTTGAGAGGCTATGCTCAAGACAGGAGAGGTGGCATGCTCACTTCCCCACTAATTTTCACTAATTGTGCATATACATTGATGGTCAGTGTTTATATATTTTTAAGAGTGATGGGGGCAAGGGGTGGGGGGAGGTCCTGGACACTTTGATAATCTTAAATCCACGAAACTTCATTGCTCCCATCTGCAAAAGAAAGAATCAAAGTCCACAATCTCTTTAATCTTCCCCAGCACTAACAGTCAACAATCCTGTACATAAATAGTTGTACTATTGTTCACGCATCTGCAAGCACTCTCCCTCACTTTTCAGAGGCTTCCTACTGAGGGGATGTGTTCCTTCAAACAGATGTAAGGGAACTCATGCATTAGGGTTAGACCATCAGGCGTGCAAAGCTCCTAGAGCAAAATGAACGGGACCCCTGCACACATCCACCTCGGTCCTACTCGCCGTTAACTACATGTCCCCCAATAGGGACAATTATCGAAGTCATCATCACAGTGTACATTCATGTGAAATCATTTTTATAAATCAGCGAGTGTAGCTGCTGTTTCAATGACCTCTCAACTGTTCACCAAGCAGTTACTACTTGAAAGGTAGGGGAAGCACTTTCAAATGGAAGGATGACCGCCGGCTTGAGAAATTCCTGCTTCCGACTGTGTCCGAAGTATCTTATTCTGTAGGTTCCAGGCTGGGCGGTGTCCGGAATGTGCCATTGTATTGTGGCATTGCTGTGACCCCGCAGCCCCTTGTGCCAATAGAAACTGTTGGTAGAATACAAACAAGCCAACCGAGGTTTACTCTTAAAAATGTGTGATTTGAAAAATGAATGAACACTCAGGGAGTACTTAGCCTAACCAAGGCACTAGCCCGGGTATTGGGAGTATAGCAAAGAACAAAACAGGGACAAAAACTGACTTTCTAGAAGGGACCTTTTAGGAAATATTCAGTTGTAGAAATAGTTCCACTTGTTCTACTTTTCTAACTACCCAAACACTGTCCATCCCAAGGAGCCTCCCTCTCCTGATACTCAGAATATAGGACATCTCTTGTGTGAGAACTGATAGAACATTCTGTTTGCCCTTGTCATCCTGTGTCAACTGACACTGAAAACTCCCATCTAGATTCATTTGTTAAAAGTGTATATTTAATGACTGCTTGTGCCAGACTATTCTAGGATATTTAATGACTGCTTGTGCCAGACTATTCTAGACTATTCTGAGGATATGAGCAAGACAGGCATGGCCCAAAGTTCCACGGAGCGTCTTCTCCCTGGGGCCAGGCGGGGGAAGAAAAGGCAATAAACCAGAAATCGACAAATGATCTTAAAAGTGCTAGGCAATGAAGCAAGTAAGTAGTAAGCAAGTAAGTGAATGAAGCAAGTAAGGTAGAGGTATCTCTATGGAGATGTTATTTAAACTGAATGCACAGTGCCTGGAGGAAAGACATTCCAGGCAGAAGGAACCGAGAGGCAAAGTGGCTTCAGCGGGAAAGCACGGGGTACGGTAGAGAAACAGAACCCTCTGGTAGGATCAGAGCGTGGTGAGGTGTGGCACAGTGGCTGGGTTTACAGAAACAGATGGAGTCAGCTCATATGGGTCCATGCAGACCACAACACGGAGCTCAGATAACCCTGCTAGTGAGATACAACCAGCTAACTGACTGAGGTCCCCAGCTGTGTGCCGAGTGAGTGCCCTGGGCAGAAACAGTGTTCTCAACGTTCTGTGTTTTTCAGGGATGGGCCCAGTGCTCTCACGACAGGCGCAACGATACTGCTGCTGGTGGACAGGACGGAAGCCTATCTGTGTCCTCAGTGTTCATTGCTATTCTGATTTGGGGCTTTTCAAAAAACAAAATCATTTTTATTAACTGTATAGTCTTCTTTTAACCATAAATATGTATTTATTATTAGTTTAAAAATGACCTATGCCCTAGAGTCCTAAAGATCAGAGGAAAATATCTGCCATATTTATTGGTGATTATCAAAGGGGTGACAGTGTGGTCAAACCTGGATTTCCGGTTAACCGTGGGAAGGAAACCAACATGCAACCCGTCACTTAGCTGAAGGCGATCGGAATTCAACACAAATTCCCAAAACCTCTGACCACTTGTGCAGTGTGAAATGTAGACAATTGGGAGAAGAAACGTTCTCTTATTTCGGACACAGTTTGCAAATCTTCAAAATATGCCTTTGGCTCAAATGAAGGATCCTTGGGCAGGTATATACAGACAACACACTTTGCGTATAGACTGGTGATTGTCCCAGAAGGAGCATCAGGCTCTGTGAAGCCACAGCCCACCCCCAGTGCCTTTCGGCCAGTGTATAGGAAGCCTCGGCAGTCTGCAGGGGCAATGTCTGCGGCTGCGGAAGGAAACCGAACTAACAGATGTTTACAAAGATGGAGGCCATAACCTCATTAGCACCTAATCTGCCAGAAGCACACGCCACCATATTTTGCAGAAAAACAGAATCCAAATGAAGTCTAATAAATCAACTAAATATGGCCAGAAGGATCCTTGGGAATTTGATATCATTAATATCATGCATGGAGCTGGGCTTCCCATTTGTCTTCCCTGCATTACTAACCAACTGTTGTCAAGGCTTGAAAGACAAAATATGCAACAGACATGCTCACCGAGTCTCCCAGGAGGCATCGTTATGCACTGTCCACCATGATGCTGAGGCGGCCTCGTACTTCTCGACAGTGAGGAAGGTCTGATGGGTCTGAAATGCAATTAGTTTAACTGGTGGGACCCTGCACGGTCATGGAAGGAACTTGTCTGCAAATATGTCCCTTGTGGCGTGCAGGCACACCTGCCAATATCATGTGTGAAAATGTAGTAGAATTCCACCCAAATTCTTAGGTGTTTCTCTTTACATCCCAGGTAATGTCTTCAGAATGTTCATTTATCCAGGCTATTACAAACCATGACTTTTTTAATTTTGTTTTTTTTTTATTGTGCTATGTTAGTCCCTATCCAGTACATCATTAGTTTTTGATGTAGTGTTCCATGATTCATTGTTTACATATAACACCCAGTGTTCTGTGCAATACATGCCATCCTTAATACCCATCACCAGGCTCACCCATCCCTCCATTCTCCCCCCACCCAAACCCTCAGTTTGATTCCTGGAGTCCACACTCTCTCATGGTTCATCTCCCTCTCTGATTTCCCCCCTTCACTTTGCCTTTCCTTCTCCTAATGTCCTTAGAAAACGGGGTGATCTTAATGTTAGAGTTGATAGCAAATTTTGCAAATGGGGGTGGAGAAGAGATAGAAAAAAACTTGACATTTTAAGAAAGGCATAAGTCAAACCTTCTCAAGACATGTTTATTGATCTATATTCCAAGACTTTCTCTAGTTACCTCAAGACTTGGGAAGGAAAATGGGAGAGTTTCTTCATCTTTCCTTCTCTGGGTAAATGAATTATGAGTAAATATACCTCCTGAGTGAAAGAACTGAAAAGAATGCATACATCTTCCCTGTCCTCGGGTGCTAAAAGCAATCCCTATACTTTGTCATAATGGATTGCTAGAAAGCACGTCAAAAGCAGGTTATATTTTTCCCATTGGAAAATAGCTATAATAATTCAGTTCAGACCAAGAATTCTGTGTCAAGTAAAGCACAGATTTGAATAATATAACAAATTAAAAGATACAGAGGCCATAAATCTCCAATTTTCCTCAAAAATCTTTAGATTGTGGGCCCTTAAGGGCAGGACATGTGTCTGATTCCCTTTTACCCATTAAAGCCCTTTATATCTGTCACTTACAGGTATAAAACTTTGCTGAATGAAAAGTTTTATACTTTCCATTACTTACACCTGGGCCGTGGGATTATTTAAAACTCAAATTACTCAACTGATAGGTTATAGTCAGTAACGTTTTCATGATGATGGTGACTTGTGAAGAGAAGAGTTTCTGGCCATTTAGGGCAGAGGGACATTGGAGAGGCTGTGGATGGAGTAGGAGATTGGGTGAAACCTCATGGACAGGTGTAGAGTGTAGACCACAGAATGAGTCTAGACCACTGCATATGTGAACTATGTGGCTATCCTTTCCCCCCTCCCAACCCTAATCTCTACCTGAAACACAATTAGTTAATCCTAGTTACTTAATCTTTCTGGCCTCAGTTTCCTCATCTGTAAAGTGGGGACAATAAAATGTAAGTAGTAGGGAGTATAGTAGGGAGGATTAACTGAGATTAACATAATAATGTATGTAAAGCGTTTCACCTGGTGGCTACAAAGAGTAATACTTTGATGAATAATGGTGAGGATCACTAACATAAAAGGGAAGAAAAACTGTTGTATGCCGAGTCCCAGAGCGTTCTTAGAAGCCAATGCTATTCTTGTTATAGTGCTTTAAGCATTTTGTTCTCCTGCTTCTCCAAGGCAATAACGATGATGGTATTTCTCCAGCCTAAGGGTATCAAAGGACAGCTAATCCTGCAGTTTTGCGATAACGCTTTGATATCTTCAGGAAACAATGCTATAAACATGCAAATATTATGGCACAGTTTGACTGCCTAGAGAAATTATTTCCATAAGTGCATGTTGAATTTCCAAGCAGGAGAACATTTTTCCCCAGTGTCATATTTGACGATGTCATATTGCCACAGTTGTTATCAGAGCAATAAGGATATTTCAATGAACAGAAATGGAAGGCTCATTTGGGAGAAGGGTGTTTGGGGTTCTAAGTAACAGTGGTCCCTGGGAAGAATGGCTCATGGATACAGAAAAAGCAGCCTCTGCCACACTAAAAAAAATCTGACCTTGAAATCACTTTTGTATACTTTCTTTTTCATCTACATATCTCTTTATTGTTTGAGTTTTCACAACGAGAATATGCCTAGTTATCTTGTGGACTTATAAGAACATTCTTTTTTTCTTTTTCGAGAGAGAGTGGGGGGAGGGGCAGAGGGGGTGAGAAAGAGACTCTTACGCAGACTCCTTACTCAGCAGGGTGCCTGACGCTGGACTCCAGCCCATGACCCTGAGATTATGATCAGAGCCAAAATCAAGAGTCGGATGCTTACGTGACTGAGCCCACCCAGGGACCCCAGTTATAAGAACATTGTAAAGGAGTTACAGAGGAGCAAAATTGATTCATTTTATTAATAGCTACATTACCTATGTATACTTTATATATGATTAAAACAGTGAAGTGTGAATTGATACATAACAAACTATGAACAGTTATTACCTCTGAAAAGGTTTATGGAAAGAGAGGCACTTTCACATTCTATTTTAAAACTCTTCTAGGGGCACCTGGGTGGTTCAGTGGGTTAAAGCCTCTGCCTTCAGCTCAGGTCATGATTTCAGGGTCCTGGGATGGAGCCCAGCATCAGGCTCCCTGCTCAGTGGAGAGCCTGCTTCCCCCCACCCCCGCCTGCCTCTCTGCCTACTTGTGATCTCTGTCAAATAAATAAATTAAATCTTAAAAAAAAAAAAAAAAAGCTCTTCTATATGGTCTGTTTTTACATCAAACATGTATTTCTTGTGTCATTTTTTTCAATATTAATAAATAAATAGCCCTTCAGTGCCGCAGTCAAGGGTCAGGAAAGGGCAGATGCAAGATAAAGCGCCCAGGCCAGGGCCCCAAGCCGTGGAGTACCCCCGCAGGCGCCCATAATCACTCTGGAGGTGGGACCAGAGTCTACCGTGCTAGAGTAAGAGGGGAGGCAGAATTGGGGTGGGAAGGAAACAAGGATACATTTCACTCTCGGCCCTTTGCTTATTTTACCCAATTTAGTAGAGTTTCTAAATTGGAATACATAAATGAGATTGTGTTCAAATTTCTATCTTCTCCAGGGACAGTGTAACTCTTGATACCTCGTGCAATATGTGATTCTGAGCAGACCCGATTAAATGTTTCCTGTGCTTTTTCCCCCCAGACTGAATTCCATAGTACTCGTCCTACGGAAAATTTCCCCACACCTAAAAAAAACGATGAAAAGCAAATTGGAGCATTTTATCATTATGTCATTAATCTCCATAAGGCTATTCGAATGATGACTAAAAAGTGGATTTAAATCTGTCAAAAGAATCATTGATGCTTACCTGGTTTTCTGCTGAGTTCTTCGGGTTGGCGCCTACGAAGGTAACTTCAGCAACTTCTCCCTGAAGATAAAAACTTATGAGTTTGTTCTTCATCGTGCTCATATTTGGGCCATGATTTATGAAATGTTCAAGGATGTTGGGCACACGTGCAGATTCTATCCTACTTAATCAAATGAGTTATCTTTGGAGAATATTAGAGAACACACCTTGCAACCATGGACATGGGAATTTGGGCTGAGAAATTACTCAAGAATTTTTCACCAATGAATTCGCTTTTAGTACATTCAGATAGAGATGAAGACAATGCATTAAAAATGGCTTTTTCAGCCTTTGATGTTGTCTCACACTTCCCTCTGACACACCTACAGGAAGTGGACTGACTCAAATCAAAGCAGTCAACACTTTCCCTGAATGACTTACACTTGCACTGATGCTGGCTCGTGTGAGGTACAAAGTGGAATGACAGGATGTGTACCTACCTCCCCACCTGAAACAACAAACGAGCTGGGCAAATACATATTAAACCATGGCTCTACAGACAGCAGAGCAATGAAAGCAACCAAACGATGAAAACAGTGATCCTGGGGTGACAGAAAACAGACAAAAGCAGCCCTGCCATGGCCCCAGCCTAATGCCCTCAGAGCACATGTACAGCGTGAGGAGGCAGAGCTTAAGCAAAACCAGGAAGCTGATCGAAGTTAAGGAACAGATGTGGGAGTCCGTGAAGGCCAAATAGTCTCATATTCACAAGGCAAAGTCATAGAGAGAAGAGCATACCAGAGAGAGGAGAGCTACATAAAGAGTGAACACTCTGGAGATCTGCAGAAGGTTCCCCTCAACTCTGCGTGCAGAGAAGAGGACCACGTGAACCCAGGAAAAGAACCTATCAGCAGAGACTGAAATCCTTACTCCCTAAAGCATCTAAGCACACACTCTGGTCAATATTGGTCTGGACATTAAGTTATTTAACCATAGGGACAACACCTTGAGAGCCAGACTTAAATGTAAAATCAAGAACAACAAAAGAAACAGAGAAGACCCGGTAGCCACACATTGCAAGAGAGATAGACTTGACTGACTTGGTCCAGTCTAGTTTTCAGGGCGCAAACGAACAAAAACGACAACTCTGGGGGTGGGGGTGGGGGGCTAGGATCCAGAATTGGTACAATATACCAAAACATATCCAGTATTCAACAACAACAAAATGATGGGATGTGCATACATGAAGAGATCACTCATACTAAGGGAAAAAAGCCCAGTCAAAACTGCCCTTCTGTGTCCCCGGATGTTGTAGTTAACAGACAAAGACTTCAAAGCAGCTGTTGTAAAGGTGTTCTAAGAACATTATAAATCACGTTTAAAGAAAAAAATAAAAGTCTGATGATAATTACTTTACATATAAAGAACCTCAAAGAAGAGACTTGTTAAAAATGGATTGGATATTCTAGAGCCAAAAGTCACAACTGACATGAGAAATTCACTAGAAGAACTTAATAGCAAATATGAGATGACAGAAGAAAGGATAAGTAAACAAGAATTTATCAATATAAATTATTAGCCTGATGATGGGTATTAAGGAGGGCACAGATTGGAAGGAGCATGGGTGTTATACACAGACAATGAATCATGGAACACTACATCAAAAACTAACAATGTAGTATATGGTGACTAACATAACACAATTAAAAAAAATAAAAATAAAAATCAATTATTTGGTCTGAAGAATGGACAGAAAAACCTGAAGAAAAATTGCTAGGACCTCAGAAATAAACGGGACATCAAGTATACCCACGTTCACAAACCACAAGTCCCAGAATTGTGGGACAGCACAGAGAAACAAACAAACAAAAAAAACAAACAAAATTTTGGAAGAAATAACAGATGAAAACTTTCCAAACTTGATAAATATTACCCTGCTGACCCAAGGAACTCAACAAATCCCAAGTAGGATAATCAAAGAGTGCTTCTCATTCAGATACATTGTAGCAAACTGGGGGCAGGCAGAGGCAAATAGAGAATCTTGAAAGCAGCAAGAGAAAAATGATGCATTACATACAGGGAAACTCCAATAAAATCAGCAATTGACTTCTCATTAGACAGTGAAGAACAGTGGCAACAGGAGAACATATCCAAAGTGTTAAAAGAAAAAGTTTCTCCACGAAGAGGGAGCAAAACTATCCTTCAAAGATAAAGGGAGAATAAAGCTATTGCAACTGAATAAAGCCCGAGAGAATTTGTTCTTAGCAGAGCTGTCCTCCAAAAAGAACTAAGGGAAGTTCTTCATGCTGAAAGGAAATGATGCTAGATAGTAATAGTAGTTCAAATTCCTAAGGAACAATAAAGATCCTCAGAATGGTAAATATGTGGGCTGTTTAAAATATTCTGTGACTATGCTTTTCCATATCTTCTCGTAATCTCTTTAGAAGGTACGAGATTGTATAAGACAATTAGTTATAACACTGTAGCATTGTATGTATATATAGATTCAACATATGTGACAACAATATCACAAAGGATGGGAAAGGAAAATAGATATATTGGAACAATCTTTTTATATTTTTTTGGAATTGTTAGTATTATATTGAAGTAGGGTACAATTAGTTAAGATGTATATTGTAGACCTGTGATAAAATACATATATATATATATATATATATATATATATATATATATATATGGACTAGATAGATAGATAGATAGATAGTCTCTGTCCCCATCTCCTGGTACATAGCTTCTAAAACTCTTAGAATTCCAGAAGTGGTGTGTCTTTTTGTATGTAATGAAATGACCAGTGGCTGAGGGTTTCTGGGTAACACTGGGATGGAGGCTAGTTGTCAGGGAAATCAACCTTTGATTAGAGGGTTGGAATTATCAAGTCCAACCCCCTGATCTCCAGGGAGGGAAAAGAGACTGAGGGTTGAGTTAATCATCAATAGCCAATGAGTTGATCAATCGTGCCTATATAATGAAGTCTGCATGAAAGTCCCTAAAGTCTGGGGTTCAGAGAGCTTCTGGATGGGTGAATGCATGAAGATTTGGGGAGGCTGGCTTTCCTGGAGAGCTCATGGGAACTTCGCCTTCCCTTCCCCCATATCTGCCTCTCCTCCAACAGGCTGTGCCTGAGTTGTAAGCCATGTATAATAAATCGATAACCTAGTAAGTAAACTGTTTTCCTGAGTTCTGTCAGCCTGTTCCAGCAAGTTATTTAGCCCAAGGTCGGGCTCCTGGGAATCTCCAATTTGTAGCCAATCAGTCAGGAGCAGAGGTGACAACTTGGATTCACCACTGGCATCTGAATTGTGTGAGGCGGTGGGAGTGGAGGGATACAGTCTTGTGGGACCGAGCCCTTAACCTGTGAAGTAAATGCCAACGCCAAGTAGATGGTGTCAGAATTGAACTGAATTACAGGACACCAAGTTGACGTCTGCAGAGAATTGGAGAACTGCTTGGTGTGGGGGAAATGTCCACATATACCACTGCTGCCAGAAGTACTGAAAGGAGGGAGTGCGGAAAGGAAATTCAGAATTCTTTTTCCTTTTCAATTCCCTAAAACAACTACTAGGAAAATAATAAAAAATATATATAGTAAAACAAAACAAAACAAAACCAAAAAAACAGAAGAATAAAAAAGGTACACTAACATGTAAAAAGAACCTAAGCTTCCATTTTAAGAAATGAGAAGAGGAAAATAAAATCTAGGCAGTCAGAAGAAAGAATATAAAACACCAGAGCAAAAATCATTGCAATTGAAACAGGAAAAATGATAGATAAAATCAAGGAAGCTAAAAGCCAGCTCTCTGGAGACACAAATTGTCAAAATCATGAAGAAAGAAGGGTCATTGTTGTTGACCCTATAGAAATGAAAAGGATTGTAAGAACATATTGTGAACTTTATCCAAACAAATTAGACAACTTACAACAAACAAGCAACTTCCTAGGAGGATGAAAATTTTTAGGAAGATGCAGATTCCTCAAGACAAACTAAATGCCAGGAGGGATACATAATGACTCAAGAAAAGAAAAAAGAAAAGAAAAAAAAAAACCAGAAAGTCTGAACAGGTTTATGATAAGTAAAGAAATTGGAGCAGTAAATAAAAATTTTGCCAGAAAGACAAGCATAGGTCCATGTGGCTTTGCTGATAAATATGACTGAATATTTAAAGAAGAAATAACACCAATATTTTCCATGAACCTCCAGAAAACACAGGAGGAAACACTTGCTAACTCATTCTTTGATCCGAATATTATCCTGACACCAAGGGCAGCAAAGAGAACACGCGAAAAGAAGACTACAAATGTCCCTCGTGGGCATGAGTATAAAACTTCAGCAAAATATTAACAAGCCCAATTCAACAACAGATAAAAAAAGATTCTATACCATTAAGGAAGGGTATTTATTTAGTATCTGAAAATCAACTAATACAATACACTACCTTAATAGAATAAAAGACAAAATCCTACATGATCACCTGAGCAGACATGAAAGCATTTGGAACAAATCCAACACCCATACTTCATTAAAAACAAACAAACAAACAAACAAACAAAACAAAAACAAAACTTGGCATACAAGGAAACTTTCTCAACTTGATTGATTAAAGTCATTTATAAAAATCCTAAAGGAAACATCATACTTAACAACTGAGTCCTCTTCCTCCTGATTAGAAACAAGAGAAGGATGCCTAGTCTCACAACACGTCTTCTACACTGTACTGTAGGCTCCAGTGCATTAAGGAAACAAAAATTAAAAGCCTCCAGAAAAGTAATCCACAAAGGAGCAAGTAAGCTTGCTTTTATACACAGACGACATAATAGTGTACGTAGGAATTTCTAAGGAATCCACACCTCCCCCTCAAATCTCGTGGGACTAATAAGTGATTTAGCAAAGTGGAAGGACACAAGGTCAACATAAAATTGTAGTAGTTCAAGTCCTGCCTCATTGCTACGTGCTTTTCCTGTCCTTGATCTAAGAGAACATTCTGAGCTCTAGTAAACGGTTCCACGACCAACAATTTGAGACAAAAAGAAGCACTTGGATTTTAGAAATTTGATTTTACATCATCACCACCTGGAAAATAAATATTTCCCCATTTCCACATCTCCAGAGCTCTGCAGTGTCAAGAACAACCATTATCAAATTGTTAGGACTTATCATTGCTAACAGCAACTTATCATTGTCTACAGCATGATTAGAAGCAGGGGTTGACATTAGACAGTGTCTTTTTCCCATCCTTAGACACAGGCTTCTGGAAGATTCCAAGATCTCTTGGGGAGTCTTACCACTCTGTATGTAGGTTGCGCGGGCTGCAGAACATCCCCAAAATTTTTGCCTATCGGTGTTCTATCCGGGATATTAGGAATTAAGGACGCTATCAGTTGTTTGAAAAATGGAGGCTCTGGACCTCTGCTCAGGTTGGCTACTGTATCCTAGAACAGAGAACATTTGCTTAAGGACCACACAATGTAGAGTCAAAGCCCCTTTCCCCAGGCCCCCACCTCCCAGAAATGCCTTCATTAAAGGAAACATGCACACACACAGCGCCTCTCTCTAAGAGATAACAGCTTTAACAAAATGTGGGGCAACTTTGCTAAAATGTGAGTCTAGATGTCCACAATTCAAACTTTTGTCACTAGAGGAAAGTTCAGGTCATAGACAACACTTTCACTCCCCGGACCATGCAGTCCTGAGATTGGAGTGTAATTACTATATAAGTTTAGATTCTGGGACAGTCATTTTTCAACTACGTGACTCTGGATAGGAGCCTAACACATGGTAAGCCTTCGTACCATGACATCGTGATTATTCTTTTAATTTTTTAAATGTGCTGACTCTTACCCAGAGTCAACACCAAGCTTTATTTCCCCCTAGATCCTTCTCTGTGCTAATTAAAAATACATATAATAAATATACTTTTAACTTAAAAGTTAAGATCTGCGTATGCCCTGACTGGTTTAATCTATGTTTTCCACAAAATTTGTCATCTTTAATGGTGTCATTACAACATTAATCTCAAATTTTAGGGAATCCTTCATAATGGACACTGATCCTTACTTTTAATAATTTAATCTTCTCAACAGCCATAACATCGATTTGCTGGCCTTCCCTTCCCACAAATGGGAACGTAAGCTGGGAGATACTCAGTATTCTTTTTTGAGATCTCATAGCTAATCTTAGAGAGAGAACCATAGCACTGGCTGTGACACAAATTTCTACAAAACGAATCACACTTTCTCCCTACGTGTCACTATAAAACTTGAAGACTATTTCCGTGGGAGGAACTGTAGACATACAGTCATAATGCAAGTGAAGTCTGAGCCTATCCCTTGGGATGGGTTATATGTTTATACTTTACTGTGTAATCAGAATATTCTAGGAGGAGTTACAGCTCTCACGATGAAAATTAAAGCAGTTCTATTTTGGTTAAAAAAAAAAAAAAGGGATCAGACCTAAAATGGAGAGGAATGCTATGATAAAACAATCATCAGACAATTAAAATACATCTTAAGTAGATACCCTGTAGTGAAATTTCCTATGGTCAGCAATTAGGTGGAGGCATATGGAATTGCCAATATTCAATTGTTTCCACCCACAGAAGCAGCTGTATCATTTGTTTCCACTCGATCTAACCAAGCTCTTTCTCTGAAAGGGCTTTGTTGTCTTTATTATGTGGCAATCATGTCCCAGGCTTTACTGGCGCCTATAGGGTATTATATAAAGATCTGCCAATGATTTTAAGCCCTTTATCCTGTCTACTGGCTCATCTGCTGAGGCCAGAGTCAGCTTCATTGATACCCGCACTCCCAAAGAAAGAGATCCACAGGTGGGGTGCTTCTAATTCAACGTGTTGGGGTGTATGTATTCTAGATCAATGCAAAGTGTACGCATTCCACAGTTACACTCCATCATCTCTCCGCCTCTAGTGCTCACAGCAACTGCCTTATTTTTGAGCCACCAAGAAAGTAAAAAACATGTCACTGATTATAATCAGAAATTTCCTCTGATGGGAAGATGCATCCTCGTTTCAGAGATGCTGCGGTATGGGAAGTAGGTCTCTCAGAAGAATGACCTGCTCAACTCATGAAGTGATTAGAGAGACTCTGGCCAGGACTGGAGAACACTGGTCCAGACCCCGGCTACAGTTAGAATAAGCCCAATGACTCACATCTCCAAACCACTTCGCTCATCTGAAAGATGGGGAGAAAATGATACCTCCCTACTTTCACAGGATGATCACAAAGATAATATGAGATCACATATGTGAACAAAGCTGTCACCACCATGAGATGTTAACGGCATCTGAATTCACTGATGGTTTTGTTTCTTAGAGCTACGTTGTAGCTACAAACTTTTTAAATACAAGGGGTTTGAAAGAAACTGAACACTGGAAGCTCAAGTTTTCTTTTGTTTCGCTCTGCATCTCCCTTCTCCCAAGACACACAAGCATATGTGTTTTGATTACCGTAGCAATGGCCTTAGCAAGGCCTCGGAAGAGCTGGATATAAGCGGACAGAGTGTGTGGTCCATAAATTGTAGATGCTGCCTCATACCGCTGAGCCTGCAGGAGACACAGGACTGAGTCTTACACCATTCTGTGTATCTCCACGCATTCACAGAGGTGCAACGTCCTAGACGAAGGGTGTGAGTTTGGACATCTCACATAATTCAAACTGGCATAATTCAAGATTAATCATGACAAAGGACGGTGGGCATTTCCACTTACCAGCTCAAATAAATGGCTCCCATCAACAATGGGTTCTCCTGGTTTATACCATGTGGACTCTTGGTCCATCCAATCTGAGAGAGGGGAATAGCTCCTGAGCTTAAGTCTATCTTAAATCTATCTTAAAATATAAATGCTGGCCTTCAAGGAGCACAGCAAGAGGGAAAAAATAAGGGAAGTGAGGGTCTCAGTAACTCCTGAGGAAATTGGGCATTGATGGTACTGTCTGGAGAAGGACATTTAACCATCACACAGCTATAAAACCGAACAAGATACATCTCCATATACTGAACAGCAAGCCTCTTTTTGTTCCACAGGAATCCTAGACTCATCAGATCTAAAGTGGAACTCATCACCCCAAAGACACCTGCTCTCCCTGCGACGTCCATCATCCCAGCGAATGCCAACCTTCTGCCATCTTAGACTCTTCCCTCTCCCTCATCCTATATCCTGAAAGTCTCCAAGCGACCATTACTTGGAATCTCTTGAATTCTTTCATTTTCCTCTGTCTCTCCTGATCTTACTGTGGCCAGACTCTTGGCTCTCATCCAGATAAGGACAACTTCCTAATCAGTTCTTTGCCCCCACACTTGGCCTTCTAATTTGTTTTTCAACACTGTCATCCTAGTGACCTTTTTAAATCAAAATTTGATCAGAACACTCCTTCCTTGGAATTCTACTGCCGTTTTCCAAAACGACCTCCTTCCTTATTGAGGTCAAGCTTTGTAGCAGAGCATAAAAGATGCTCTACCAACGAAAACCTCCCCATCAACCAGCTCTCATCTCCCTACTCTCAACTACTCATGGCCCCTCAAACATACTAACTCAGCACCCCCAGACCACTGCCTGTCCAGCTTCTTCCTTATGGGATTCCTCCCTCACTTTTATTTCCCTAACTAGTCCTACTCATTCTCAAGAACTTAGACAAGGGTTACATCTTCCCAAAAATCTGCAGGTCTCCATTCTCAAACACCTATTAAAGACTAGTGCACTTTCTCTTTCTTTTCCTATTACCTTATGCATCCCTTTTACAGTAATGAGATTACTTGCTCTTCTCTGCCTTTCACTAGATCCTAAATCCTAGTACTCTTGAGGGTAGGGGTGGATTTTTACTTATTGTTATGCCCAGATAGTGCTTAGTACAGTATCTGTCTCAACCCATATCTGTTGGATGAATTAGTGAATAAATTAATATTAATCCTTGAAGGAACATGTCCCTGAGAGACATTATAGGCATTCCTAACCTTATTTGTGCCCTGGACTCCTATGGCAGTCTGTGGGACCTGTGAACTCCTCTCAGAGTAAATGTTTCTAAATGTATAAAATGAAATACATTGTTGACAAAGGAAATGAATCAGACTGAAATATATTTAATCAAAGAAAAATAAACCATGTTTGTGATAAGATAATGTTTGAAGAATAATGTTTGTCCCTCTTTACTGAACAAGAAGTAATGTTTGTGCTTCTTTACTGAGTAACAAGATCTAGTAGCAGATCTAGTAACTACTATGATTTTAAAATAGTGATGAGAGGGGAGTTGTTTCCAAATCTGTAATAACTCTCTGTGATATAAAAAGTATCTGTGGTTCCTATTGGTGACAAAGTCAGAGCTACTGTTAATATTATTGCCATTTGTTACCTACATTCCTAATTGAAGGAAATTCTACATAACAGTTACAGAGAAATGAAAAAAATGGATAAATGAAAAGTATTCTCATCCAAGTTTGCCTCAGTTAAGAACCTTTGTTCAAGAGAATTTCCTAGAAGGCAGAGAGTTTCAGGAAAGTCAATAGAGGGCCACAGGGCAGATGCCACTGTTGGCATCATGGGACATTTGTAAAAAAGTAGATTGTATGCCTCTGTCTGGACTGCCAAGAGATTCAAGCAGATATATCAGCAAAAATGAACTATGGGAACTAGACGGTTCCCTTGCTTCTGACAACTACTGTTAAAAAGTACTTGGGGACACCTGGGTGGCTCAGCAGGTTAAGCCTCTGCCTTTGGCTTGGGTCATGATTCCAGGGTCCTGGGATCGAGTCCCGAATCGGACTCTCTGCTCAGCCAGGAGCCTGCTTCCCCCTCTCTCTCTGCCTGCCTCTCTGTCTACTTGTGATCTTTCTCTCTCTCTGTGTCAAATAAATAAATAAAATCTTTTTTAAAAAAAGTACTTGAGCTACTGTCTGCACTATCTGCAATCAAAGAAACATCACCTCTCCTAAATTCTCTGAGACTTTGTTTCTTAATTTATGTCATGGATATAATAAAACCCTACTCCAGGGCTTGTTATGAAGATGACTGAAGATAATATTTGCAAAGTGCTGAACTAGTACATTCAATAAATAGTAGTATCAGCAGGAATTTTCTCTGCTTCAGGCACTAAATGCACTATGGACAGTACCCCTGATGAAATACTTTATTTCAGAAAAAGTCGACATCAGTAAGACCCGAATTCTGACTTGAACTTGGAAAGGGCAAACCTAGAATGCCCCAATACAAACTCTGGCTTATCATCCTCTCCTCTTTCCCAAAACAAAAGCATCTCTCAAAAACACCATTAAGGAAGTCTAGAAGGAAAACCTGCATTTGACACAAGAATCTTGATGAGGGGGTAGTTCATTTAAACACCGAGAACTTTCCACTTTACCTGGTATTCTTCAAAGGTGGTAATATAATGTGTGTACACGTTGCACAGACCCGAAATCACGATGGTCATATTCTCCATCCCATTGGTTGCAAATTCCTAGTCGGGGAAAGGTAGAGCCCGATAAAATTACTCTCCATTGTAATGTATATTATCAGCCCAGTTAAACTTAACATATGATCCTAGATGTGAGCAGTGGTGGTGGAGGGTGTCTCTCCTAACATCACTCATAATGATCAGAACTGCCAATGAATGTAGAAGTACAGTGAGTCCTTGAGGAAAAGTTAGAGCCATAACTACACTACAGTTGAGCAAGTCGATGGACCCATGAACATCTTAGTGATTACATTTGCAGGTGGAGAATTGTCTTATTACTGAATGACAGATATTTTATCCATCTCCTAAATGGATACTAACTAACCATAGTAGTTATTTCCAACTCCAAGTAATAAGATCTCTGTTGATTATGTCATTCTAGAACCACTTGCAATGTTTCCTGAATATAAATAAATAGAGATAAGATACAGAACTCTTAACATGTGTTAGATTTTATTTAGAGAGGACTTCATGATATTAAGGTACTTACGGTGATTTGGTATTTAATCCATAAGACCATCATCAATTTCTAAACTGTTAATATATAAAGAGCAATAAATTATTTAAACCTGATTCTAGTTCCCTTATAATCTTAAACTTGTTCTTATACCACTAATATTTCATATTCACCTCTAGGTATTACTTTCAGGAACTGTGAAACTCTGGTCATCTCAGCAAAGATTAATTTAAAAGGTATCAGATTACAGGAATAGGGAATTCTTTTCTCTTCATCAAATATAAATGCATAGACATTTAATTTCATTTTTAACTTACAGCTTGAACTGCTTCTCGAAGTCTCCGTCCAGACATGGTCCTGAGTCAAGAAAACAGATTTATCTAAGTGTTTTCCTACTCAGATTGTATGCAAAAAATACAGGAAAAACTCAGAGTGAGAGACGGGTGTAATCCTGGCTCATAATACAATATGGTAAGTTTCATAGGAGCTCTACAGCAAAGCAAAGCAAAAATTGAGCTTTTTGTCCCTAACTGTCCTATCTTGAAAATAAATCCCAAACTGGAAACAGACAACTTGTAGGGGGGAAAGGGAATCAATAAATATCACTGGCAAAGACCACAATCATTTTCCATTCTTTGTTTCCGCAGAAGTAAACTATTCATGTTCTATGTTAGTAAAAACTGAAGCAGGTAGAGAATGCATCGCTCCTGCCTAGGAAGAATGTATCATTTCTTTCCTCATTGAAACCTTCAATAAAACAGAGCACTTACTACAGAAGAGGCCCACTTTGAAATGCTAAGGATTCAACAGGAGGAAACTTACATCCCAGAGAGGAAGATGGTCAGCAAGCAAATATAAGGAGTGAGAGGACAGCAGGTGCTATGGGGAATGTAAGGCAGGGTAAGGATGACAGGGGGTGGTGGTTGTTCTTGTGATGATGAGGCCGGTGCTAATGCTGTGCGAATATGGCCGTGGCGGTGGTAATGGTGGTGGTGGTGATGGTGGTGAGGACAGTGTCCTATGTCAGTACAATGAGCATCTCCGTTAGAGATCCGAGCCGAGAACCGAAGGAATAGAAGAGCCAGCTGTGGTGACGAAAGGAGGGTAAGTGTTTAGGCAGAAGGAACCAGAAGTTCATAAGCCCTAAAACAGGAGTATGCTTGAAGCGATGCGATGAAGCCAAGGTGGCTGACGGAGGGGTGAGTAAGGGGGAGATGGGTATGAAATCAGATCAGAGAGGTTGCACAGGGAAAATCTCAATGGGGCCCTTGCAGGATGTTGTAAGGGTTTAAGAATTTACCCAGAGTGAGATGGGAAGCCATTGGACGATTCTGAGCCCTGGCTAAACTTGGGTTTTCAAGGGATTTCCCTGACTGCAGTATTGAGAAAAGGCTATAGAGGAGTAAAGGGAGAAAGCAAGCCGGTGAGACGGGAGGTTATGGCGGTAACCTAGGGGAGAGCTCATGGTGGCTGGGCGGAACGTGCAGAATTTGCTGTGACACTGAAAGTGGGAGAAATTGAAAAGCGAGAGAATTCAGCGATGACTCCAAGGTTTAGAAAGCTATAAAAGGGCTACTTACTGAAACAGAGAAGACTGCTTAAGGAGCAGATTTCAATCTTTCCTGCTTCTAATACTTCAACTGTTTCCAGTATCTGTATTTTGATACTATTTTAAGTCTTTCTGCTGACATGGTAATGCACATCATTTACATTTGCAAGCAGTTTTTCAAATGTTTGTTTGCTACAATTTACCCACTCGAAATACACAGCAAAAGATTTACTCTTCAGAGGCGCACCGAAAGAGGGTTGAAATATTTGTCACTGTTGCCAAAATGGCAGCTTGAGATACAAAGGAGTCAGTTCAGAATTATGGCCTGTGAGAAGAAGCAATTCCAACAGAAACACATACACTATGATTACGATTTTAACTACAGAATAACAAAGGAGACTTACGTAAACTCCCCAGGGGTGGCAGTTATGGCCAAGTACCCAATCGTGACAATCTGAACATCAACAATATCTGGGTGCCAGGGGTGAGGTTTTGTCAACTAAAAACCCAAAACATGAAAACTGTGTTAGGGATTTTGTTCTTTCTATGGGCAAAAGACAGAAGATGCTCACACAAGTTCCTTTATGGATAAAAAGATTGACAATGTGTCCCGCTGTTTTGGGTGTTTTAGCCTATCAGCACAGACCTTCTATCTAATGAATGAGGTAGTATGAGATACTCAAACTGGTCATAACATGATATCAGATGTATTCACCTGACTTCCTTCCTCATCATTGAAGATGTTGGTGGATCTGGTGTCCTAGAATCACAATGTGTAGCAGGTAACCAAGGGTTCTCTTGGAGCACCGTGGTGACCATCCTTGCCAACATGGATATATAATTCTACATTTGGAAGAGCTTAACTTAATCATTATTCTTTGTATTCTCATAGCACTTTAAAAATTTGCAGTTACCAAGTCTTGCCTTACTCTGCCAAGTTTTCTCCAAGGCAATCTACCCTTTTCCTTAGTCAGATTAGTGTAGAAGCTCTCCCTCGATTCCTTTCTTTCCTCTTTCTTTTTCCTGAAGAATTTCAATTGCATGTTGCAGGGGGGGAACTTTACTCAAAAATATTTTCTCCATCAGTAATTTATATTACAAACACTGACACGGCCTTTTGATGTTTAGAATGTAAAAAATCCATGGTCCAAAGGGAGTATTAAAAGACTATTGCTTTGGGGCACCTGGGTGGCTCAGTGGGTTAAAACCTCTGCCTTCGGCTCAGGTCGTGATCCCAGGATCCTGGGATCGAGCCCCGCATCGGGCTTTCTGCTCAGCGGGGAGCCTGCTTCCTCCTCTCTCTCTGCCTGCCTCTCTGCCTACTTGTGATCTCTGTCTGTTAAATAAATAAATAAAATCTTTAAAAAAAAAAAGACTATTGCTTTAGTTGATCGTGTTGTCTGAGTTGTGAGAAAATTGAGATATGAACATGTCCCTTTTTTTTAAATGACCTGAGGATGTTTTCCTCTGCAGAGAATTATATGTGAACTCCTGTCCTGGAGTAAACAAAAATGAATCCTGAATAAGATATATGTTGATCGAATTCTTCCTTTACCACTGTTTTCATCATTCTAGTTATTTATCATAAATTTTAAGTCACAATACTTAATAATCATACCCCTTATGCCTTGGATTCTTAATGTACATATTTTTAATATTAAAAATTTGATGTGGGAATATCTAAATAAGAACTCTGTCCATAAGATCTATCATTTGTCTCTGACAAGTTCTGTTTTAAAATAACAATATACTAATCTTACTATGATAGTCAAAATGCATTACCTCTCCAGTGTGAAGGAGGATTGGCTTTGGTTTATGACACTCTTTGATTTCTTCAGATGGTTTGCCCAGGATTTGATCCCGAAGAGTATCCCAAAATGGATTCCCTACTGTTGTCCCTATTTAGGAATGTTAGGATTAGTGTGATTCCAACCCTCTGAACAATGCCATCACTTTGACAAATGTACGACAATGCCTTTATTGCAAAGATTTTATTAAGGTTGTTGCCCAATAATTCCAAACAGTATGAATAATAGAAGAGGTAAAATTTCCTGTGCATCCTAAAATAGGAGTCATTATTGAATTAGATCCCTGTTGTGGCTGATAGAATAAGAGAGAGTATTTTGTTCAATGTCCTTAAAGTTTTACTTCCATTGCTCTTCCTCATCTATGTTGCAAAGAAAAATAATACACTATAACTAACCATAGATCTATGAATGAAATCACCTTTCCCCATTTAAAAAACTAAAAATGACACCTCCAACTTGAAGTACTGATTGCTCAGCTTGTGGTCACAGGACGAGGCTCTCTTAACTCCCCACTTATTTATCTACAGAAAAATCACACTTAAATGCCATAATCAGGGGGAAAGTTATGTTAACTCTGAAACCTACAAACTTAGAATCTATAATCCATTAGGGAAATATAACAATTATAAACATGTATGACTTAACAATGGAGCACCAAAATACAAGAAACAAAATTAACAGAGATGGAGGGAGAAAGAGATACTCAACAGTCATGGTTAGAGTATTAATAACCCACTTGCAGTAACAGATGGGACAACCAGTCAGAAGATCGACCATGAAAATGCAAGCAACACAAGAAACCAAGTGGATGTACCAGGTACCTGCTCATACCTCCCTCCACGCAACAAGAACATAACAGACACTTCTTAAGCTCATACAGAACACTGCCTGGGACCGACCATACACTGGCCATGAAAAAACCCCAGTGAACTTTAAAGGGTACAAATCATACAAAGTACGTTTTTCAACCACAAAGTAATGAAATTAGGAATAAATAACAGAAGAAAATTTAGGAAATTCACAAATATGTGGAAATTAAGCAACACAATCATAGACAGTGGTCAAGGAAGAAATTAAAAGAAAATATGAAAACATTTTTGGAGAAATACAAATGAAGACACCGTATACCAGGACTTATGGGAGGCAGCAAAAGAAGTGCTTAGAGGGAAATTTATAGTGTTAATGCCCATATTAAGAAAAAAGAGGATAGGGACCTAGCAAGAAGGGAAAGAAAATATAAGCCTTTGTCACCCCACAGAAAAACCACAATTAGCGGCTCACAAATGAAGATAGTCCCAGGAGGGCTCCAGAGTCCAATTAAGAACCTATAGCACAAAACATGGAATAATCACCCAGAAAGGACCCCTGGAAGGATTAACTTAGCTCAAACAGCGAGGAACAAAGAAGCGCCGAGACTCTCAGTCTCAGCCACATGGTCGATGCCGTCCCAGCACCCAGTGGCTGCTCCGTGGAGGACCCCAGCAGTCCCTGCCACTCAACAGCCCCCCTGACAAAAACAGACCCCAGCAGCCTACTCCACAAAGGACACCAGCAACTTTCACGACTGGGATCGCCAAGAGCCATCACCGCCATCACCACCACCATGGACTGCCCCCGCCCCAGGGGATGAGCTGTTGCTTCCTCACCCATAAGGAGCTTCTACACACCACCCTGGGAACAGGTTTGCAGCCCCCACCCCCAAGTGCCCCTGTTTGCAGAGCTCCACCTGCTCCATCCACACCCATGTCAGAACCCAACATTGCAGGAACACCACATGTGCCTGTGCTCCAGACCCTGGATTGGGAACTGCTCGATATGTACCTGAATCATAGGCACTGGAGCCACCACTGAGAGCTATCCTGGACACTGTCCTCGGCAAGCTCCTGTGCTCCAATCCCCAGCTGCACAGCTGCTCCACATGTACCCACAACTCGGGCGTGGAGCCTCTACTGCTGCTGGAGAGCCCGTGGCCCGGACCCTGGAGCTGCCCCTGCTGTATGAGCACCTCTGCTCCAGATCGCAGACCTGTCACTGACCCATGGGCATCAGCCATCAGTGCCTCTGCTACTGTAATGGCACCCGCAAGCCCGACCGAACCCCAGGAGAGAGCTCCTCGGCCATAACAACCCCCAAGTGGGGAAAGAGATCAGGAGGATTTCAGCAGCAGCCTGGAGATCCCAAGAGCACGGATGGCAGCTGCAGACACCCATGGCCTTGGCGTTTGAGGACCCATGTGATCTTCACCGGTGCTGACCTAAGCTAAAAAGGACTGCATGGACACTACGCCAATTGCCCTACCCTGGATCTGGAACTACCACGGCTCGCCCATCCTATATCCCTGCACACCCCCGAGGGTAAATGTCCTTCCCCCGACAACCAGTCTGCAAAATCTAAAAGAGGTGGCTTTATCCAATATACAGACAAAATTCAAGGCTCCGAGAAACAGCAAAAGTCAAGGAAACCATACCACCATTGGAACACAATAGTTTTCCAATAATGGATCCTAAAGAAATGGAGATCTATGACAAATAATTTGAAATAATTTTTCAAAAGATTTTACTTATTTATTTGAGAGAGAGAGAGAGAGCACAAGCAGGGGAAAGGAGCAGAGGGAGAGGGAGAAGCAGACTTCCCACTGAGCCAGAGCCTCATGGGAGGCTCTATCCCAGGACCCCGAGATTGTGACCTGAGCTGAAGTCAGAGGCTTAACTGACTGAGCCACCCAGGTGCCCCTTGAAATTTTTTTTTTTTTTAAAAAAAGCTCAACAACTAGAAGAGAACACAGTTAGACAACAAAACCAAGAAAATAATATATGAACAAAATGAGAAGTTCAATAGACAGACAAAATCACTAAAAAGAATAGAAATTCTGAAGCTGAAGAATATAGAGAATGAAATGACGACACAGTAAGGCGCACCAATAGCCGATTTAATCAAGCAGAAGAAATAATCTGTCAATTCAAAGACAAGTCATTTGAAATTATCCAATCAGAAGAGGAAAATAAAAATAAAAAAGAGTGAAGGAAGCCTACATGAATTATGGAACAGAAAATGCTAAAGGGAGTTCTTCAAACTAAAATACAAGGATACTAATAGTACATAAAAGATACGAAAGTATAAAACTCACAGGTAAAGGTAAGTACATAATTAAATTAAGAATACTGTAATACCTTAAGGGTAGTATATAAATCACTAAACTCAAGTATGAAGGTTAAAAGACAAAAGTATAAAAAATAACTAAAGCTATGGGCACCTGGGTGGCTCAGTCATTACGTGTCTGCCTTTGGCTCGAGTATTGATCCCACGGTCCCATATTGAGCACCACATAGCATTCCCTGCTTGGCAGGAAGCCTGCTTCTCCCTCTCCCACTCCCCCTGCTTGTGTTCCCTCTCTTGCTATCTCTCTCTGTGTCAAAAAATAAATTAAAATATTTTTAAAAATAAACAAGTAAATAAAGCTACAATAATCTGTTAATGGATATATAATATAAAAAGATGTAAATTATGACATCAAAACACATAAGATATGAGAAGAGGAAATAAAAGGATAGCTTTTGCATGCAATCAAAGTTACGTTATCAGCTTAAAATAGACTGTCATAACTACAGGATGTTTTATGTAAACCTCATGGTCACCAAAAAGCAAATACCTATAGTAGATATGCAAACCATAAAGAATCAAAGCACAGTGCTACCGAAAAGCATCAAATCATAAAGGAAGACAGCAGGAGAGGAAGAAAGAACAAGGGAATTACAAAACAGCCAGAAAATAATTAATAAGATGGCATTAGTAAGTACTAGCCTTTATTTAACTACTTGAAATGGAAATAGATTAAATCCTCCATACAAAAGGTATAGAGTGATTGAATGGGGTGGGGGGAAGACCCAACCTTATACAGCCTACAAGAGTTCGTTCACTTCAGCTTTAAGAATATACATAGGCTAAAAGTGAAAGGTTGGATTAATATATTCCATACAAATTGAAACCAAAACTGAGGAGAAGCATCCTTATATCTGAAAAAACAGACTTTAAATAAAAAACTGTAACAAGAGACAAAGAAGGTCATTATATAACGATAAAGGGGTCAATTCATCAAGGTGATATGACAATTGGAAATATTTCTGCACTCAATGTTAGAACACCTAAATATATAAAACAAAGATGAAAGGATATGAAGGGAGAAATGAACAATACAAAAATAGTAGGGATCTTTTTATCCCACTTTCAACAATAGAGAGGTCACCTTGACAGAAAATCAACAAAGAAACACTGGACTTGAACCACACTTTAGACCAAATGAACCCAACAGACATATACAGAACATCTCATCCAACAACAGCAGAATACATATTTTTCTCAAGTGCACACAACACCCTCCATCTGAGAGATCATACATTAGGTAACAAAACAAACCTTAGCAAATTTAGAAGACTGAAATAATACCAGCTGTTTTTGGTGATGAAACTAGAAATCAACAATAGGAGGACAACTAGAAACTTCACCAATATGTGGAGATTAAACAACACATTACTGAAGAACTAATGTGTCAAAGAAGAAATCAAAAGGGAAATGACAAATAACTTAAATAAAATTAGAAACACAGTCTACCTAAACATATGGGGTCCAGCAAAAGAAGTTCTGAGAGGACAATTTATAATGCTAAACACCTACATTAAGAAAAACAGAGGGGCACCTGGGGGGCAGTCAGTTAAGTGTCCAGCTCTTGGTTTCAGCTCAAGTTGTGATCTCAGGCTCATGAGATTGAGCCCTCTGTCAGGCTCTGCGCTCAGTGAAGACTCTGCTTGAGATTCTTGCTCTCCCTCTCCCTCTGCTCCTCCCCACCATGCTTGACTCTCTCTCTCTCTCTCCCTAATATGAATAAATACGTCTTTTTTTAAAAAGAACAGAAAAAAGAAAGATAATAAATAAGCAACCTAACTTTATACCCCAAGGAACTAGAAAAAGAAAAACAAAACCCAAAGTTAACAGAAGGAAGGAAATAACAAAGATCAGAGAAGAAATGAATAAAATAGAGACCAGAAAAACAATTGAAACAATTAATAAAACTAAGAGCTGGGGGCACCTGGGTGGCTCAGTGGGTTAAGCCTCTGCCTTGGGCTCAAGTCATGATCTCTGGGTCCTGGGATTGAGCCCCACATCGGGCTCTCTGCTCAGCAGGGAGAGTGCTTCCCCCTCTATCTCTGTCTGCTTCTCTGCCTACTTGTGATCTCTCTCTCTCTCTCTGTCAAATAAATAAATAAAATCTTAAAAAAAAAAAACAAAACTAAGAGCTGTTTTTAGTTTTGCTTTGGGTTTTTGGCTTTTGAATTTTGTCTGTCACTAAGAAAGGTAAGAGTAGATGTTAGTAAATTCCAGTTCTATAATGTCAAGAATTTTAAAATTTAAGAATGGATTGGTTAAAAATTCTTCATATTTGAAAAACCTGGACTCAAATATCTTAAACTCTTATTTGTGCTTTCTTCCCCTCCCCCTTTTAGTATAAGGTGTTTATAGGTGAAAAGTTGGCCTGTCTCAACTTTTGAATCTTATTGATAAGATTCTACTCCTTGCAAAGGAACACAGCAGGCTGGGCATGTTTGCGCATGTTTGCCAAGACTGGGGGCCCGTCCCAGAGAGTAACATCTTAACATGAGCCATGTTTTAGAGAGAGAGGCCTCTGCCCATTTCTCTGGTTGAAAACATAATAGTTTCTCTCAAAAGAGGAATGATAGTGTGTCTTCCTGTTAACAAGTCAGCACCCCTGAATCCCCAATTTCAAAAAAGTCATAGCCAGAGCAATAAGGCAAGAAAAAGAAAGAAAAGGCATTGAAATTGGAAAGCAACAGTAAAATCATCGGATGGAGAAAAACAAATACTAGAGGTTCTCGCTTCTACATGGCCAAAATCATAGAAATGAGAGTAAAATGATGGTTTGTCAGGGGCTAGGGTGTGGGGAAGATGGGATTTGTGCAAGAGTCAAAGGGTTTAGCCACAGAAAGGAATGAACTACTGATAAATTGTACAACACAGATAAACCTCGAAAGCATGAGCTAACAAATGCCACATTTTTTATGATTCCACTTACAGGAAATGTCCAGAATAAGAAATCAGAGAGACAGAAAGATCAGGGATTGCTTAGATCGGGAGGAGATGAAGGTAGGGGGTTGTGAGAGCTAAAGAGTCCAGGGTTGTTTTTGAGGTGAAGAAAATTCTCTGAAATTGGCCATGGGGATGGTTACCTATATCTGAAAATATACTAAAAACCACAGAGTTGTACATTTTAAATAGCACATTGTACAGTATGTGAATGCATCTCAATAAAGCTGTTAAAAATTATTGTTCTAGGAAATTAGACCACCCAGGATGAAATATTACCAGGAAAGATGAGGCAAATGTCTCAAATTGCAACTGTATTCATCAATTTGTCAGTAAACTGTTCCAAAATACAATATATAAAAAGCAGGAATGAAAGAAGCTGAAATGTTTCCTACAGGTGAGACTCAAATATTTTTCCATCTTCCCTACTTCACAGCGCATGTTACTACGGAGATGATCAGGATGAAAGTAGGAAGCCTACAATCCTCAGTCATAAATTTGTGGAAATGCACATAGAAAGAGGACTTGGCAGCCTGTGTCTGGGCTCCTGAAGACCTCTGCCTGGAGGACTCTGGGCTTCCATAAAGGCATTCATTAGCAGACGGTAGAGCGAACTCCTATCATTGAAGGTACAATGACAATCCCACTCTGTACTCCTCCCAAGTCCACCCTTGTCCCAGACCCATTAAAAACCATCCATCTGTAGACTGAAATGCAAGGGGAAGCTGTCTCCGATTCCGTTTGAATCAGTGGAAGCTAAGTTCCAGGAGACACGCATCCCTGGGAAATCTGGATGCCACGGACACACCTGGAAAGCACGCACACCCCCATGTCTAAAAATAACAGTAAAAAATCATAAATGCATGGTGACCATTAGACCCTTCCAAACCCTGAAGCTTCAGAACCCGGAACCACAGATTTTATCCGACGGCACCTTACCCTGCGTAAAATTAAGGCTCCCGAATCCATCGATGGTCCCAGCCGCAAAACTGTAGCCCAGTGCGGGTTTACACGTTTTTGCCTAAAGGTGAGAGTTTTAAAACAACACAAAAATACAAAGTAAACACAAACAAGAAGAAGTTAAACTTCCGGTAAGTCATGAGATCAGACCACAGCTTTACCTCTGGGTCATCATCGCGTGACTCAGTGATACTTACTGTGTGTGTGGAGTTGAGCTGGACGGTGACATCCGTCATATTCACCCACTGATGAGCTGCAACCAGTGGTCCCGTGACCTCCTGGGAGGCGGAGTCATACAGTTCCTAGAAAACCCACACAGGCTTACTATTAGTAGCCTCCCAGAATAGTACCTCAAATAGTACCTCAACCTCAAATGAATAGTACCAGCTGTGCCCAATAATTACCATTTGGAGAAGCATCTGTCCGCCATGTTTTGTTTTGTTGGCTGCTTAAAATGGCCACTACCCACGCGGCTCTCTCTGCCCACCCCCATTGCTTCCCAGATGCCCCTCGTCCCTGAGACCTGGACCTGTGTCCACTCCCCCACAAATGGGACAGTCTAGTGATACAGGCTGTGGCACAAAAGTCCTCCCTTGAAAGACAGTCAAGAAAATTTAAGATGAGGAAGAGGCTCTCTTTGCCAGGATGAGAGCATAACCTCAGGGATTCTCCCTCAGAAGCGGGGAGTCCTCTGACAGGGCTGGCACCATAGGGGGCCAGAAAGACTCTGCACTCCCCCACCATCCACCCTTTGAGGTTCCTCCTTTTTTTCCTGTAGGGTTAATTGATGCTTTTTCCATCTTATGGGAAATATGAGTCAGCGTTTTGGAAACAGCTTGTCCCACCTTACCACATGCCCCTTTTCCTGACACCTGCCGGTCTCCCATCCCCAATTTGACAGCCAAGTGGGGGCGTCTTGGAGCAAGCTGTCAGTAACACCAGCTGCCTCCCTGATTAGGAGCGAGGTTGTGCCTTACTGAGAGAATCTGGAATATGGGACAAATCCCTGTGACTCCCAAGCCCAGAACAGTAACAACATCTGACACCAAACTCTGTCATGGGGGCAAATGTTAAATAGAATCTATTAATCTAGAACCATCCACTGATAATACCACAGTAATTAGAAAGAAACTGTAGCAATAAGGCTGGCTGGTGCCTCACGTTTTTAAGGGTGCTTTAGTTCTTCCTTCATTGCTCCTGAGACATTTCAGGACCCCGGAGCAAAATATTTACTGAAACAATGCATGGGCTCACACATACGCAGCAAAAGTACGAGTTAGCCATGCAAAGGAAGAGAGATCCAACTACGGGAGAGATCTCAGCTTGAAGTCACCCTCCATCTTTTCATTCAGAAATCTGCCTTCAGAAGAGTGGAGGCAAAATATGGGGCCACAATTTCACAGAGGGAGAAGCAGAGAGCAACTCTTCAAAATCTCACTGCAGACCAGATTCACTCCTCATCAAAAAATATCTTAAAAAAGAAAAGAGAAGAAAATAGAAGATGGACAGTTGGGGCATATTGAAGACTAGGAACTAATTTGAAGGCAAATTGCAGGCATGGGGAGCTGTCCTGCTCAGTGTGGCCTTGTCACCGAAGATGTTAAGAACAGTCAGGTGACAGGGCAGCAAAAGCCAAGAGAATCTGGATCAGTCCGGTCATGCCAGACTCCATGTTAGCTGAAATCTTACACTCTCTATCACCATGCCGTCTGAGGCAGGCACCTGGATGGAAACAGGATGTTTTCCCGAGTCCTTGGTTTTAAAAAAGACTTCCTGTAAGAAGTCAGATGAGCCATCAGAGAGAGGTTCCTGCATGCTGTTGGAAGCAGCCTTCCTAGAGGGCCGGTGCCAGCCAACTCCATGGCCAGAACAAGCTCTTGCTGCCTCTTACCATTAAAGACTTCATCGTGAATGCTGTCGGTGGGTTTTAAAGAACAACGTTAAATGAAGGTGAAAGAAGTGGGGCCCATGGCTAACCTTCGCTCTCTGATAGATGATCCGTCCTATAATCTGCGTGCTGTGGAGCATGTCCTGTCCGGGTCCCACAGCAACGCACATGCTGGGCTGCAAAACAGGGAGATAAGACAGATGGGCGGTGAGGTAAGCCGAGGGTCCAAGCTGAGGGTCCAAGCGGCATTGCAAGGGAGGCTAAGTCAGCGGAGTTTCTAAGCCACATGCTAGCACTTCTGGTCAGATAGTCTCTCAATTTACAGATTATGAAAAGCAAAATCATTCATGGCATTGGAGCAGGGAAAGTCTTCCGAAATTGTATTGTAGCAACTTTTTTTTTGTTACTTTTTAAAATTAAAAAAAAATGTTTATTATGTTCAGTTAGTCTCCATGCAGTACATCATTAGTTTTTGATGTCATGTTCCATGATTCATGGTCTGCGTATAACACCCAATGCTCCGTGCAATACATGCCCTCCTTAATACCCTTCACTGGGCTAACCCATCCTCCCACCCCTCTCCCCTCTAAAACCCTCTGTTTCTCAGAGTCCACAGTCTCTCATGGTTCATCTCCCCCCCTCCAATTTCCCCCAACTCACTTTTCCTTTCCTTCTTCTAATGTCCTCTGTGTTATTCTTTATGCTACACAAGTAAGTGAAACCATATGATACTTCTGACTTTCTCTGCTTGAATTATTTCCTTCAGCATAATCCCCTCCAGTCCCACCCATGTTGATGCAAAAGTTGGGTATTCATCCTTTCTGATGGCTGAGTAATATTCCATTGTATGTATGGACCACCTCTTCTTTATCCATAAACAAGCAGCACCTTTACAGATTAGGAAACTGAGGCTCAGGTGGGTTGGATGATTTGTCAGGGATGGTACAAGTAGCTAATATCTGAGTTAAGACCTAAAGCAAAGTTCCCCACTGGCTGCATATCTTCCTACCTGTTTGTTCTTGCCTGTGGTTCATGATTGCCTTAAATTGAAACTCAGTTAAAATTATACTGGAACAACTATATGATCTTTTGTGAAAAATCAGTAATAAATCTGGCTCTCTACTTCACTTCTTATACCAGATAATTTTTAAATGGACCAGATGGCTAAATATTGTAATTGAAAATTAAAAAGTATTAAAAGATAATATGGATGACTACCTTCTTAATACCTTTTGATTCATCCATATTGAGTTGTGTTTTTCTCTTATTTGCAGTCAAAGCATCTTATATGTGTGGCAAAATTATCACATTGTACACCTTAAAATTATATAATGTTGTATATCAAGTTACATCTCAAAAGAGGTGGGAGGGAAAAAAGCAAAAAATAAAATCCTAATGGATACACAATAGAATATAGATGAAATAGGTAATTTGGGGCTCCTGGGTGACTCAGTGGGTTAAAACCCTGCCTTTGGCTCAGGTCATGATCTCAGGGTCCAGGGATTGATTCCTGTATCAGGCTCTCTGCTCAGTGTGGAGCCTGTTTCCCCACCCCCTCTCTGCGTGTCTCTCTGCCTACTTGTAATCTCTGTCTGTCAAATAAATAAATAAAATCTTAAAAAAAAAAAAAAAGAAACAGGTAATTTGCAAAAAAGAAGTGCAAGTGATCATTCAACATAAAATATTTTCAATCTCATGAGTAATTAAATATAAATTTAAACTACAAAGAGAGAACTCTTGGCGTGTTGTGTTGGTAAAGACTGAAAGGCTGATAAACCGGGTATCAGTGAGGTTTTGGGGAAATTGTCACTCACGCTCTGCAGTGGGGTGTTGGAGGGGAAGGGACTGATGTGTACCCCCTGGGGGCTGTGCTGTCTTTCTCTTTTACAACAAATTCACTTCTAAGACTTTGTCCTAGGGGCACCTGGGTGGCTCATTAGGTTAAACTTTGGCTCTTGGTTTCAGCTAAGGGTGGTAGGATTGAGCCCCAGAGCCCCACATCAGGCTCCGTGCTCAGAGGGAAGTCTGCTTGAGAGTCTCTCTCTCCCTCTGCCCCTTCCAAATAAATAAGTAAATCTTAAAAAAAAAAAAAAAAAAGAATTTGTCTTAAGTGAGACTCATAGGCATGTGAAAATATGTACGACACACAACACACATAGAGACCAGAGCATGTTTATGTGATAGAAGGAAGAAAAAGAAGGGAAAGAGGGTGTGAAGGAAGAGATGGAGGGAAAGAATGTTCTCATCAGTATGGGACTGGTGGACTCATTTATGGCTGAAAACTATGGCATTAGTTTAAGTGATGTTTTCAAGTATATTCACTGGAAACAAGAAAGCAGGTTCCAGAACAGCTTTATGGTAGGACCTCATTTATAAACAACTCTACATGAAGATAAGTGTCTGGACACAGAAAATGCTGTCTGTAAGGATAGTCATTAAATTTTTAACAGGTTAATTGTGTTAGCTGTGTTAGGAGCTTCTCGTTTACCTGTTTTGTTTTTTGAACTTTTCAATATTATTTGAATTTTTAACAAGCATATATCTTTTTTTTTTTTTACATCAAAGCTAGTTTCTAAAGTTAAAGAAAAAACCTGCTTGAAGAAGCAGTGTTAAAGCAAAAGACATTGCAACATTGCCCTCTTTCAGTTTCTTAAGCGAATCACGATTTCGTTCAGAAAGCCATCTCTTCTTTAACAGTCAATGATTCCGTTTTCAGTTCCAGATAAGTCTAAGGTGATCGTGGCCGTTCCCTAGGCCTTGCCAAAGACTGGGCAGAAACCCCAGTTCAAGCCAATCAACACATACCATTTCCCCAGCAAGTGCTTTGGTCCAGGAATGAGTGTGTACCTCCATTGACCCAATCGAAACCAAAAAGAACTTTTATTCCATGATTAGAAGAGAGGTTTTCTCTTCTGCCATAGATGTGGGGAGAAAAGGACACCCTTCCCTTAGTGCTGATTGCCATCTTGCAAACATGAGGGAAGTCAATGTAGCGGATGGATCAGAACAGAGAGAAACAGCATTCTGTTGGGGGAGAGGGTGATTTTGTTGTAATTTTTTATGATTACCAAGTATGTTCATGGTAGAAAAAAAAATAAAAGTGTATAAATACAATAAAAACAATAAATAGATAAACAGAATAAACACTCCCTGTAATAATGCCAAACAGAGAAAAACCAGGGTTAACAATTCAGTGTGTTTCACTTTGTGTTTTTACTGGGACCCATTTATTTTCACAACTGCAATCATAAAGAATATGCAATATTAAGTGCTGATTTTCTTAATCAAGATCATGTACTATGAGCTTTTTCCCACATTAAGTATTCCAACCCAACACACTGAGTTGATGCATAATATTCTATTGCAAATAGATCTCAGAATTTATTTAAGAATTTCAACTCTGAATTTTGGAATTTAACAAGCAATCTTCAATGTGAATTCATAATGTGTGGAAATTCTGCAAATGAAGAATAACAAAGCCAGACTTTCTATATAAAAATGGTAATATATAATAAAAAGGTGTAATTGTTAAAACTATACTACTCATTGGGTGGCATTGACTAGAATAGAAGAAATAGACCAGAAATGATGTCTAATGAAAGGAATATCACAGTGACATGTTCTATAGACACAAAGAATAGCATCTTCTCCTCAGGTCAAAGCCAAAAAAACAAAAACAAAAACAAAAACCAAAAACAAAAACAAAACCTTTAAATGAACATGGCAAGGAAACAGTTAAATAAATGAGGGTACATACACGCATTCTTGTTGTCTTTACATTTTTTTTTAAGATCTTATTCATCTATTTGGCAGAGAAAGACAGCAAAAGAAGGAACACAAACAGGGGAAGTGGGAGAGGGAGAAGCCGGCTACCCACCAAACAGGGAGCCCAATGCGGGACTTGATCTTAGGGCCCAGAGATCATCACCTGAGCTGAAGGCAGACGCTTAATGACTGAGCCACCCAGGCATCCCTCATTCTTGTTGTCTTAAAAACCTACCACATAGACCTATATAGGGTCATAAGAAGATTTTCAAGACCTATGAGGTGGAAAACTCAAATCCCAGACCAATAAAAAAATCAATAAATAAGTTACAAAATTTTATCCATGAATACTTAGAGGAGTACATGAGAAGAGGTGTGACAGTCATAACTCTTCATGGAGTGGGGCAGGGAAGGAAGTGAACAGGACTCACTTCCTACTGCTGTCTGTGTTTTCCATGTCGTGTGAGTTTTTACAGCAAGATTTTTTGTTTGTGACTTTAAAGAAAATTTTTTAAAATGTCAGTCTTATATTTTTTTAAAAATCCAGTAAAATTATCATCAGTGAAAAACATCTCAGGCAGGCCATTTCGGTACTGACTCGGAACATCAGAAATGCCAAGGCGAAATGTTCCAGACTGTCCGAGTTTGGGGAAGGGTATTGTATCTCTGACATTGGCTAACTGTCTCACCATTCAAAAAACTTAGTGGTCAGTCCAATGGAAAACTAGAATTTTACCCAATCATAATTTCGTGGGTGCTCCTGAGAAGAGCTAGAGCTAGCAGTTGGTAGGCTTGTGTACAATTGAGGAAAATATAATTATTAGTTAATGGTGGATATTTTAGCATAAAATGCATATGAGATGCAAAAACAAAGATTTCATGTCACGATTACCTACCCCGCCAATGGGACAAGAGCTATTGGCATTATCACAGGACTCTCCTGTGTTGATGCAATGTGGGCCACGAACATTGGGGGACACGTCTCCCAGGTTTGATGAAGCGAAGGCTGCTACATACGGCCCCTGCCAAAAGAAATATCCAAGTGTCTTTTATTTCTTCTTATTTCCCATAATGATGTCCATTAAAAATGCAGACATTCAGTTCACTCTGGTGAACTGTTCAAAATCACTTGCAGACAATTAAAAGAAGGAGGTATAACATTCTGAGAAAATTTCTGAAAAAAATTCACACGGCAGTCTGCATACATATTGTTACCCATGATATTCCAATGATCAATAAAGCCATTTCAAGTAGGAGAGTTTCAAACCTGTGCCACAACAGACCATTTTTGACAAGGAACGCAGCCTACAACAACAAATTGTAAAATGCTGACTCATCAAGCTATTCTCATATGGTATCTGGAGCTCAGAGATTTTCCTTGAAAAATAAATATCTTACTGGCTTAAAAACAGTATAGTGAATCCAGATCTTCCTTTGGCAACATTGAACCTAAATATAGCATCCACCACCCAGATCTCCCTCTGTGTAGCCTTTCTCTTATCGCTTCAACCTGAAGTTACAACACAGAATGTTTCTGAGTGGTGCAAGACCCTAACCTCAATCCAGCTAGCTGGTCTACCATTCCACTTTCAGTGTCTTCAGTTTTCTTAGGGAGAGAGAAAAACAGGTGTCGGAGATCATATGTCTCTTTTTATACCAAAAAGATAACCTATCTCAAATTGCCTAGCACCCAGTAATCATAAACAGGAACTTCCTTTCTTTTCCCTAAAACTCAAGTTCAAAAAAAAAAAAAAAGTATTAGGTCAACAAAGAGCTTAAAGATCAGATCAAATATACATGGAACCAATAGTTTTTATATCATTATACACCTTTTAGATATTTATTCTACTCAAGGGCCTGGGGCTCTCATCCTCTTCTATTCTTCTGCATTTGGGACTTGGACACCAGGGTCAAACAGAACAGGGTCCCCCCACCACCACCTAGCTGTCTGTAGTCAGTAATTTACACAGCTTTCTGAAGTACATGGACTGAGTTTTGGCCCCCTCTCGAATTCCAGCCCTCATTGCATTTCAAAGTTAAAAAAACAAGTCTGGGGCATTAGGGCTGTCTCTGACTTTGGCCTTAGCGAAGGAAAGTAAGACAAACTCCTTGAAAGGAATTTCGCCATTAACAGGGAAATCTGAACCAGTGAAAAAGATGCATCACCTTGCCCTCAGTCGGGTTCTTAACACTATTCAGAAGGTGCTTGATACCTCCATAGCTCTGAAAACAGAAGTAAACATCAACACAACTTATCCTATTTCCAAGTTAGTCAAAAACTATTCCATATTGCCAAAATCCTGAACTTGTCCTTCCTTATCCAACCAACTGTAACTGGATGAAACCATCCATAGAAGTAGTATTTGACACAGTTAGCCATTTTTAATTTCTCTTTCCCTGTCAGAGAGGATGGAGAAATCTTCTTCTCCAAGCATGTGAGTATGTGATGTCCATGATAACACTTGACACTGAGGATTTGAGTCAGCTATTCTTTATTATTATTATTGTTGTTATTAATATTATTATTATGTTCAGTTAGCCTCTGTATAGTACATGACTAGTTCTTGATGTAATGTTCAATGATTCATTAGTTGAATCAGCTATTCTGATCATGGCATGAATGGTGATAAGTGGGTGAAGAAGATGCTTCCAATGACCCAAATTCTCACCTGTCCAGGTAGATAGCCTTTGTTCTTCTCTTGCTCAAAAAGGTACGAGGCATAGCCCACATTGTCGCTATTGACGAGATGATTGCTGTTGTTCATGCTGACCGGGTGGATGGCAAACCAGCTGTAAAAAGAATAAAGAGCCAGACAATGGGGGCAAAAACAATGACTGGGAGCTTATGTTTTCCCCAGCAGGAAAGGAAATTTGTTTTAATGAGAGGCATTCCGCATTTAGGTTCTTCCATTGTTGGGGAGTCCAAACGACTAGTCATATATTCCAGAAGTCTGATCATTTACTGAAATTTAAAATACAAAGCTCTATTTTTATAAATGTGTCATCATCATCATCATCCTCATCATCATCCTCAATATCACAAGATTTAACAAGACCCAAGACTGGTCAGTGACCAGACGATATGGCTAAAACGCTATATAGGCACAGACCCTGTCCTTTAAGACAGGTGCACATAATAATTATTAAAATCAATCCTATCTAATTCAGTAGACATTTACTGAGGTTCTGCTGTGTGCCAAGCACAGAATAAACTCAGTTCATGCTCAGAATCTTGCAGAAGACAAAAATGTAAACAAATGGCTTTAATACAGTGTGGCAAATGTTATAAAGAGATAGGCATAAAGTGTTTGGGGACTGCAGATGACTAGCAATTAATTCTTAAGTGCATTCCAGGGGAAAGGCACGACAAAGAAAGTGCAGAGAGGTGTGAAAGAGGCTATTACACATAATTTGATGTATCCTTGTGCATAGTAATACCTCGTTTAAGTGTAGAGCTATACAGTTTACCAACTAATTTCACATCTGTTACCTTACTTGAACTTCACAACAACCCTGAGAGCTAGACAGTCATTCCCTCCACTCCAAGGTGTCTCAGAGACGCAAAATGGCAGCCCAAGGCTGAAGTTCACATCTCGGGAAACCTTGTCCAGTGGGCTTTGTAGGATCAAACCTCCACAAGGTGAAAAAGAGACCTACAGAATGGAGGGCTATAAAGCAAATTCACTAGAATGAATGTTCAAGAGAAGAGAGACACCCATTCCTAAAGTCTCAGGCCAATTTAAGATTTGTTAAAAAAAAAAAAATCCTTCATTGATGTAAGTCTTGCTGAAAGCTTTTTAAGCATCTCAGCTTACATTCCTACCTAAGTAATAGCGCTCAAAGCTGAACATTTACTTAATGACTAGGGATGTTTCTAACCCTCAAGGCTGTCATTCATGATTCAGTCCTCATTGCCCACCTGATGTATATGTAGGTCAGAGACGGCCAACACCACACCCATGAAAGTTGGGCAGGCAACACGGATGGGTTAAGCTGGTTGATGGAATGGGGACTGGCATGAACTGTGGATACCTGGAGACATGGTTGGAAGACCGTAACCTCTACCATGCTGCTTATGAGAGTCTAAGCCAATGCTGCCAGCTCTTGCCTACATCCATGGTTTTGTGAAATGTTTATCAATTTAAAAACTCGTGAAGAAGTAAAGGGCATGAGAGGGAAGGATTGGGGGGCTGTGCAAAATGGGGGAAAGGGAGTAGAAGACACAGGATTCCAGTCATGGCATGAATCAGTCATTGGTGTGAAAGGCACAGCACCGGAAATAGAGTCCATGGCTCTGTAACAGTGTTGTATGGTGACAGACGGGAGTCACACTTGTCATGGGCATAGCACATGGCATACAGAAATTGTACATGGCATCATTCCATTGCATACCTAAAATTAATGTAACATTGTGTGTCAACTATGCTCAAATTAAAAAAAAAATTGAAATTGAAAAAAAAGAAGAAAAGTAAATAACATAGGATAAAAGGAGAAGAATGGTTACCAGAGAAGAACCTTCAAACACATAGGCAGCAAATGTAGTTTGTGAACTCTTTGGATTCTGATTCAAATGAAAGGACTGTGAAAACTCTTTATTGGTACAAACAGGGAAAACTGAATATAGACTGGGTTTGAGATCATGTTAAGAAATTATTGCTAATCTTTTTGGTTATGATAGGGGATTGTAGTTATACTGTTTTTATGTTTTTACTGCATAGAGCTACACACTGAAATATTTATGAGTGAAATGATTTGATATCTGGTATTTGCCTTTTTTTTTAAAGATTTTATTTATTTATTTGACAGAGATCACAAGTAGGCAGAGAGGCAGGCAGAGAGAGAGAAGGGGAAGCAGGCTCCCTGCTGAGGAGAAAGCCTGATGGGATGCGGGGCTCCATCCCAGAGTCCTGGGATCATGACCTGAGCTGAAGACAGGGGCTTTCCCCACTGAACCACCAGGTGCCCCCTGGTATTTGCTTTTAAAAGTCTTTTAAAAAACAAACCAGAAGTAGAGGAGGGATGGAAGAGAGTGGCAGAGAATTGCTAATTACTGAAGCAGAATAAGAGTTGCATGGAGATTCATTAGGCTAATTATGCTAAATTGACATATATTTGAAAATTTCCATAAGAGTTTTTTTTTTCATGTTGACATCCATTTTGAATTTTTCTTTTAAACAGTGTTAGACCAAATCACCAGTCTATAAGCAAAATTCAATCCCCAAGTTATGTATTTGTTATGATGTAAAGGGACGGAAATTTAGGCTAAAGGGAATTCTAAGATCATCTCCTAGAAGTTACTTGCAGAGTTTCTATATTTAAAAAATAAAAAAATAAAAAAAAAACCCTTACCCTAGTTTCTTTGGGGTGTGTGTGTGGTTTGTTTCTTTCTCCTAAAACTCAAGTGCCAGAGAAAATTCTAGTCAACTAGTGTTTTCCAGGTAGCAGTGTTACTCCATCTAGTTTGGAAGGGAAAGGGGGTAGAGGCCATGACAGCTCCTTGGCTCCTGGACCAAAATACTTGCGTCTGATAGGACTGCAGGGTCAGCCACATTGGGCCAGACTGCAACCTCTCCAGGGTGAAGGAAACCTGTAGAACAATTTTGTCAACAACAGCTATCATTTAGCACTGATTAGGTGAAGGATTTTATGCTCAGGATCTCATTTCATTCTAACAAGAATGCTTTGAGTCAGATGCTATCATTGTCCTTATTGTAAAGCTAAGGAAATGACCTCTCCGAACGAGGCAGTAATCTGACCAAGGCCACCCCCTTGTAAGTCAAGAAACAGGTCCATGAATATCCAGGTTTGTCAGATCACAAAGCCCAAGTTCTTATCTGTCATGGGATACTGGCTCTGTTCCTCTGTTTCATTCACTGGCTCATTGAGTACACATTTCATTAACTATGATTCTGTGCCAGGCGCTGGAGACATGGAGATGAGCAAGGCGTCATCTTGTCCTTGAGGAATGCTTCACAGCGGAGGGGACATCTGAGCTGGGTCTTCAGAGATGGGTAGGAACTTGGCAAGGGGATCACTGGAGAAAACTCATTCATAGCAAAGGCGTGGGGATGGGAAGAGGTATAGCAGGTTTGGAGGATGGATAGTTAATCTGGCCACAGCAGAATGGGTAAAGGCAGGGAGACATGACATGGCAATTGTTCTATTCATTCAATCGGCATGAATTTATTAGTAGACAAGCAAGTGGTTGGATTGTGTTAAACCCCAAAGAACACAGAGAGGAATCAGGTATGTCCCCTACCATCAAGGAACAATAATATCTGGAGAGAAAGCAAATGCTGAAAATTGTGATCTGTTAATTAGACTAAAGACTTGAATTCTTATTGTTTTCATGTGTTTGCTTTCATTTATTTTAGGCCTTAGAAAATTAACAGAATTTTTTTCTCTATGAAACTGAAAAAAATAAGTATTTGAAAAAGTTATTTGATATTTCAGAATAAGAAGATGCGATATATCTCCTCCTCTGGCCTTTAGAATATGTGCTATTGAAATGTCAGGCTTGTCACAGCAACCAAAGTACTATGGCAATAGATGAATTTTTATAAAGATACACAGAAAAGCAATCATTCTTAGTTTAAGAAAGCTGCACTCACAATTTATTTTATCTGGTCAAAAAAATGTTCTTCAAAGCAGAGTTCAAAAGAGAAAAAGAAAGGTGAAAGTGGTTTCAAAAGAAGTTAGAATATGGATATAAAAGGATATATATGCCCCTATTAATAAAACTCTAAAGGGGTGCCTGGGTGGCTTAGTCATTAAGCATCTTCCTTCAGCTCAGATCATGATCCCAGAGTCCTGGGATCAAGTCCCACGTCGGGCTCCCTGCTCAGCGGGGAGTCTCCTCCTCCCCTTCCCTCTGCCTGCTGCTCCCCCTGCTCATGTGCTCGCTCTCTCTCTCTCTCTCTAATACATAAATAAAATCTTTAATAAAATAAACACTTCTAAATAATGATTAGGTCACAGCTAAAGCAGGGCCTTCTGGGGTTAGCAGGATACAATCAAGGTACCAGGGAAGGTCAGAGGTTTGAGATTTTATCCCAGTCTGTAGCACAGTTAGTTAAAATTTCTGGGTCTCTGTTTCCTAAGACTGAACAGTAATAAATTTTGACTATGCTTTGTGACTCAATACAGAGCAAATTAATATAGACTATTCTAAGTATTCTCTCCTCCTGGGTCACTGAGGCATTTTCTAGGGCCTCTTTTAATTCAGACACTCTTGTGCTTCTTACTCCAAAACAGAAAAAGAAAAGCCAGGTGTGAAAATGGAGCTGCTTCCGTATTCTAAAACAGTAACAAACCCACCCCAAGTGCCATTCTTTCTAACCTGGGCCACCACGTCCAGCATGAAGGTTGTGCCTTACATAGGAATGTTTTCCAAAGGGGTAAACAGAGGCTGAAATCCAGTCCTTGCCTGGCTCACAGAGCTCGGCACCTCAGTCAGCCCAGAGAAGGGAGCGCCTGTGTATGCTGTGCACGAAGGTCTTATGCACTAATGGCAGCCCTCTCCAGCCTAAATGTCCACCAATGGGGAAGGAGAATATTGTACATCCATTCAAAGGTAGTGTTCACAAAGATATGTAGTAGTATGGGATCCTTTGAGGTAAATACAATATAGGAAGCTGTAGTGGGTTGAACAGTGCCCCCCACCCACCACCATATTCAGGTCCACCAGATCCTCAGAATGTGACCTTAATGTGGAAATAGTCTTTAGAGATATAAAAAAGGAAAAGAGCAAATGAAATCATATTGGCCTGGGTTGGGTCTTATATCTAGTGACTGGTGTCCTCATACCAAGAGGAAAGGAACAGAGAGATGCCCTGAGACATCGAGAAGCAGGCAATGTGAAGGGTCTACAACAGAAGCTGGGGGACACATGGAACAGACTCTCCCTGAGAGCATCCAAGAGAAACCAACCCTGCCAGCTGATTTTGGATTTCTGGCCTCTTGACATGCGAGAGAATCAATTTCTGTTGTTTTAAGCCAGTCAGACTATAAGAATGTGTTAGGACCTCCTTAAGAAAGTGCTACAAAGGCCCTATGTTTTAGCAGCTAGAGTACTAGCTCTAGACTCAGACACAAATTGCTTAATCTAGTGGAACCTCAGTGTTCATTTCTGTATGATAATGATAACTGTAGTATTTGCCGCCCATTTGACAACCAAAGGAATAAGTAAGCACATCCAAAGTGCTTAACACAACCAATGTTCTCCACTAAGAAGGGAATAGATTACCACTATGATGAGCAGGATCGTTGTAATCTTGACCCCGCTGCTGTAGCTGATGACGGTGATGGTCAGGAGAAGGGGGAAAGAGATGCAAAGCTCTGTGTGTGTGCATGTGTGTGCGATAAGATTAAGACAACACTAAAACATAGGGTTCATGTGAACCTGGGTATATGCAACCCACATCATATGCACATGAACTAATCAAAGGAAGAAACCTTGCCCTCCTGTGGCAGAAATGTAAGGGCTTACCAAATACCCAGAGTCCTCTATTCCCCATCTCACTAGCAGGATGGGACCTGTGAAGAGCTCTGGCCAATCACACAGAAGCAAAAGGACCACCCAATTTTTATGGGACTTTGCGCGTGTGCACATTTCGAGTCTTTAACAGGTTATGCCACTAGAATTTCATGGTCTGTCTGCTGTGGCTCCTGGCGCAAATTACCCTAAACCACACACCCCTTTTCCCCTCCCTTACAGTCCTCACCCTGCCCCACTACAAAGTATCTGGAAAGAAGAGGAAAGAGTGTTTCATTGCTTTATACTAGTAGGACCCAAAGGACAAGTTGAATTTTTAAACAAGCAGATGCAGTCAATACGAACCAGACTGCTCGGATAAAAGGAAGACCATGAGCTCTAGCCAGGGGAGCCTTCCTGAAGTTACAGGGGAACTCGGTGGCCAGCATCCGCAAAAAAATCTTTCTACCATCTCTCTTCCATTCTCAGCTATTTTTATTGTATTTTTTATATTTTTATTTTAATATATTTTAATATTTTTATTGTCATCTGGGACTTTCATTCAAAAGTCCCAGATGACCCTCTCAATAATGTTATTGGGGAGATAGCTGGTTTCGGGAGGTCCCAGTAAGTCACTGCAATCAAAATTCTTATATCCTAAATGGCATGATGAAGCAATCAACGAAGGCAGAATAAGAAATGGCCCAGAGAGTATCTTCTAAATTCCAGCCTAATGAACCAGGAACTGAAGGAACTGAAAGGAAGACAGACGTGATTTGGCTTTTGGGATCTATTATTCAGAATAATCGGATAGCAGGATAATATGAAGATGGACAAAAACACGGAGAACAACACCCCACTCGTGTTTGGGTGGCAGGAGTGAAAACAAGCAGAAACCTTCCAGAGGGCTGTTTGGCCACTTACAAGAAAAGGGGTAGTAACCAGCAGTCCTTTTGAGCCCAGCAATCACACTTCTAGGAATTCAAGCTTAAGGAAATCACTGGCAAATATACAAGATATCTGTTCTGGAATGCTTATCGCGTTGCATTTATGATGGCAAAAACTATAAACTAAGTATCAAATGATTGCCGATTTGTTGAGTACCTTGTCATACATACAATGGGCTATCACACAGCCATTTAAAATGGTGACTTTAAAAAATACTTAGTAGCATTGAAAGGTACTCATAAGGTGCTTCTAGATGAAAAAGTTACCAATGGTATACAAAGTCTCACTTTTTCAAATAAAAAAAATGTATGGATATGATTAGGAAAAGATCTAACAAGCTATATAACAAAATGGTAATAGAGGCTATCCTATCCCAGAATTACCAGGTGATTTTTAATTTTCCTCCCCTTTTTGTTTCTTGTTTATTGTTGAAATATTTTAAAATATATGAACAAAAGAGAGGAGATTTTAAAAACCACTTGAGGGACGCCTGGGTGGCTCAATGGGTTAAAGCCTCTGCCTTCGGCTCAGGTCATGATCTCGGCGTCCTGGGATCGAGTCCCACATCAGACTCTCTGCTCTGCGGGGAGCCTGCTTCCTCCTTTCTCTCTCTCTCTGCCTGCCTCTCTGCCTACTTGTGATCTCTGTCTGTCAAATAAATGAATAAAATCTTTAAAAAATTTTAAAGTAAAATAAAAAATAAAAACCATTTGATACCACCGCAAGGGTGAAGTCTGATGTAAACTACGGACTTTGGGTGATAATGATGTATCCGTGTAGTTCACTGAATTTACGATGTATAGCCCTCTGGTCCCAGATGTTGATGGGGGAAAGGACAGGCAGATGGTATATGGGAAAATCTCTGCACTTTCTGCTTCGTTTTGTCAGGACCCTAAAACTGGCCTAAAAAATAAAGCCCATTAAAAGGCAAAAAGTTATCCCAACCCTGCCACAGGGTCCCCCCCTGCCACCATCTATTAGGCAAAACGATCCCATGGCTAGCCACGACTCAAGGGCTGGAGAAAGCCTCTCCATGAAAAGCCTTTTCATGGGTCCTATCGAGGTCACTTTGTACAGAATACATGTGATAAGAGTTTTTGTTGCCGCCACCCTTGGAAATTATTATATTCCATTATTTTTTAAAAAGGTTTTATTTACTTATTTGATACAGAAAGAGAGATAGCATAAGCACGGGGAGCGGGGAAGGGAGACACAGGCTCCCCTATGAGTAGGGAGTCTGATGCAGGCCTTGATCCCAGCACCTTGAGGTCATGACCTGAGCCAAAGGCAGACACTTAACCGACTAAGCCCCACAGGTGCCCCTATAATCTTCCACTCAAAGATATTTTTTAAATCTCTATCAATCTTAAAAGGATAAGAGAGGGAGAAAAGACATTGAAAAAGAGAGACAAATAGCACAAAGTGAAAAGATATCCCCAAAGTGTAGATATGTAATAATCACAATTCCTAAAAATGGACTAAACTCACTTATGAAACGATGAAGATTGTCAAAGTAAGAAATAAATAAAGCTATACGATACTCATAAGGGATACCTCTAAAATGTACGAACAAATAAAAGTTGAAAGAAAATGATAGAAAAATATACCTGCAAATTCTAACCTGTAGAGAACCAAGTTAGTGATGCTAACATGAGAATACAAAGGTTTTTTTTTTTTAAAGATTTTACTTATTTATTTGACACATAGAGATCACAAGTAGGCAGAGAGGCAGGCAGAGAGAGAGAGAGGGAGAAGCAGGCTCCCTGCTGAGCAGAGAGCCCAACGCGGGGCTCGATTCCAGGACCCTGGGATCATGACCTGAGCCGAAGGCAGAGGCTTAACCGACTGAGCCACCCAGGCACCCCTATAAACTTTTGGTTTTTAATCTTTTGAATTTAACAATTCAAATTAACAAGCATGATTTATATCTGTCATCAGTCAGCTATCATCACCCTTGTCATCAAAGAGTGCTTAGTAGGGAGCTTCACTTTGAACAGGGACGGACCAGATGCAGGACAATCACTCGCCACACAGCCCTAGGCCTATCCTCTACCGGAGAGGAACACTACAAGTGCACTGACAGGAAGTTGGAGCGAGAAGACGGCATCAACATGGATGAGGTGGAACAGGAAGAAGAAATTCAGGACATAGAAATAGAGAGTGGGGTTTCACAAACCAGAGTGGACGCTAATGGAGAAGGTATCTGTGCCAACAAAGATGCGAGGAAGTGGAGAAAGGAGAAGTCCAGAATGGCTGGTGAAAAGCAGTCACTAAGCGTTCCTTGTTTGCTCCGTGAGTGCGGTGAGGAGACTAAGGGGCAAACACAGAAGGCAGAACGGACAGACTTGATGGTTCAAGAAGTCATGCTCACAGAAGGTAGAGAAGATTTACACATGAACACACACCCTACAACCAAGTTCTATAAGGCACCATCATCCAAGTAAATTAGCTTAATGTCACCAATCGGGCTTCTCTAAGTGTGTACACCAATTATTCAAATGGGATGAACAAATCATCCTGTTGTTTGTAACAGTTGTTTGTAACCCCCCCTCAGGGCGCCTGGGTGGCTCAGCGGGTTAAGCCTCTGCCTTTGGCTCAGGTCATGACCCTGGGATCCTGGGATCAAGCCCCACATCGGGCTCTCTGCTCACCAGGGAGCCTGCAACCCCCTCTCTCTCTGCCTGCCTCTCTGCATACTTGTGATCTCTCTCTCTGTCCAAAAAACAAACAAACAAACAAATAAACAAAAAACACTTTAGGAAGAACTCCCTCACACCACCCCTTTCTGCAAGAATAAGAAGGTCTTCAGTGTGTAAAACACAAGGGGGTTGAGAAATCATTCAGAAATTTGCTTAGACCTTCCTCACAGCTCTGGTGACGAGAAGCCATGCTGGACAGAGCCCAACAGGGCTGACAAGATAAGAAAAGGAAGAGGAGAGTCCATGGCCCTCCTACAAGCTGAAGGAGGAGAACCCGACAGGGGAGAGAGGGAAGAGCAGGGAGACCAAGCCTGTGCTGGTGCCTGGAGCTTGAGGAAAATGAGCCTGGCCCCCCATACACCCCAAGACCCCACCCCACTAACACCCAGAGCCTCAGGTGCAAGGGCTACTGGGAGAAGTGGCTCGCCACCAACCAGAGCTGCCATTCAGATTATCTGCCCACCCTTATGACTTTCCTGTGGGTACAGACATTTGAAACCTCAGCTGGTTTTCTCCCTTCAGAGTTCCCTCCTTCCCATGGTGTCCTGTTCCAACAGGATCTCGCAAGACTTAACGTTGTGTTCCCCATTGGAGAACAGACTCCTTCTTTGGGGTGCCTTCCAGAGCTGCCCCAATGTGGATTTTGTGAATGCCACCGGCTTCCATTTTAATTCAGAATTCAGAACATCCCAAACATGTCCTCCACATCTGGAGACAAATCATTAACTGTTTCTGTATGAGATAGCGTCAGGCAAAAAGAAACACTTTCCTGGCATAGATAGGCCAACCGAAGCAAATGGTGCCCTCATGAATGCAAAGAACTTAATGACTTATGCAATAGGTTCACACACATAATTCTATCCCATTTTTCAGGTCACCACTCTTCCTAACCTTTCAAGAGCATCCATCTCCCAACCCCAACTTAAAACACTTTAATGATTTTCCCTTCCTCCTGGTGTAAAGACCAAAACTTTTATCATAACATTTAATCTCTACTACTCGCTTTGACTCACAACACTCTCTCCCCCGCACTCCAGCCACACAGACCTTCTATCAGCTCCTCAAATGGACCACAGGACTTTTGCACATGCTTCTCCATCTACATTAAATGTTCCTTCACCACCACCACCTGCAGCCACCTCCCCCATTTTGCACTTTAATTCTCACCCTTCCATTGGTTTTTAGCTCCATTGTTACTTTCCTAAGGAATCTTTTCCCAGTCTCCCCAACCAGGTCAAGTCCCTTTAAGAGAGTTGCACATACCTTCCTTTCATAACACTTAACCCAATTATAATTATATAATCATACAGTTATAACCCAATTATAATTATTTGTATGACTATTTGGATACCTTTTGTCTCTACCAGGAGACTATAAATTCTGTAAGGGCAACAACTCCCGTCTATTTCTGCTCATCAGTGTATCTATAGTGCTAGCTGAGTTCAGGACACATATACTCTACAATATTTAATGTACAGATGAGTAACTAATAGCCTGAAGATATTAGATCCACATTTGAGAAATACGGAAATTGAGTATCTGAGAATTTAAAGGATTTGCTCAAGGAGCACAGGCATGGGGATTTGGTTCCAAGGTATTTGATTCCTGATTTCATAGTCAGGAAATGCACCATTCCAAGGACTGGGGAGTCCTGCATGCCACATAGTAGGTACCCAGGGCAGACTTAGGGAATGAAGAAATGAAAACAAAAATGAAAGTAGCAGAGAATCAATTGTGGGCTTCAATATGATTTTCAGTGCAAAGAGAACAGTCTTGGCCATGATAACAGACAGATTGCATCCCCTTTCTAGGCCATAGCTGACCTTTGAACTAGATGATACCCATGATCTGCAAATCTGAGATTCAGACTCCTCCTACCTTGGGAGTCTGCCTAACAGCAGGCACCTACATGTGGCGGCTGAGTTACTGAGCAGCCCAGACTTGACTTTATGCTTTGGATCATTTTTAATGCATTCAAAGACCAATTATCATGATGCAACAAGAAGCAATTGCTGGAACAATTACATCACAGAGAACATATGGCAGCTACGCAAACAATAGAAAGTTATTGCACTGTGTTAACGCCTAGCAGATGGAGAAGAGCTGTTATAACCTTGACAGTTGACCCTGAGACTTCTAGATATGTTATATAGTCATATGCAAGGAAGCAAAGAACATCTGTCAAAAGGATAACATGTTTTAGCTTTCCGTTGGCATTGCTAAATGATTCAGAAACTAATAAAAGGGAATCATGAACGGTCTCAGTCATCCGGCCAGGAGTTAGGCAGAAACGATAAGGAATAATGGTCCTTCTTCTCCCAATAAATGTGGAATTCTCTTACTAGTCACAGATGACACGCTTGTGTCCTGATGGTCTCTGCACCAAATGTCCCACCAGCGTGACTCACAGTCTAGAACTAGCTCACCTTTTCAGGTTCATCCCTAGCCCCCTGTCTGATAGTCACCCATACTCTGGCCTCACAGCTCACCGTGTTTTCAGGCCTCCATGAGAAATCCCCCAGGTCCTTCAGATCCAATGTGAACGTCATTTTCTCTATGAAGCCTTCCACATTGCTCCCGCATCAGTGCCAGCTCCTTCAAATTCCCACAGCATTTATTCATGCCCAGGTGGTAACATTCATGACCATGTGATTTATGTTATGATTCCTTGTGTGTGTCTCTGTCCCCTGCCCCAATCATCCCACTGGTCAGGGATAGGACCTTCCAGATAAGAACCATGCCTTATTCATACCCCCAGCACACAGTCGCAGCCCTGATATTTTAGAAAGTCTATTGAGTGAAACACCGGGCCGGGGGCACTGATCAGTAGATGAATTAATCATTAATGGATGGATGACTCCTATTATGTCAGCCTGGAAAATAAAGACTATTTTATCAGGGACTTTCTAGTGACCTCACCTGAAACCCAAAGAAGTAACTCCAACGCTAAGAATGTCAAGCACTCTGATAAGCCAGTAATGGCGTTCTTTGCAAGTATTACCTCATTTAGTCTTGAAACGATCCTATGAGTTTCAATGGAATTCCCAGTCTCAAATGGAATGGCTGAGGTGTAAGTAGGTAGGTTACTTCCCCCAGGCCTCAGAGTTAGTAAGTAGAAGGTTAGGATTTGAACTCAAGTCCTAAAACCTACATGAACACTAGAACACTGCACCACCAGGCTGCCCCCCAACTAGTTATAGTGCCAGTCCTGGTCATGGTCTTTCATGTTTTCATTCACCTCTTATTACTTTTTCATTCACCTCTTATTACTTATTACTTTTAATTAACTGTGAATTTGACTTCCATAGAAACTTTCACGTACTGCCTTCACTAACACTTATTAGCAACATTTTGAGGGCTCACCTTATCCCTCATTTTGAAAGTAAGAAAATCAAGACTTAGAGCAGTTTAGTAACTTAGCCAAAGTCACACAGCTCATCACAATGAGAACCCAGAGTGACCCCAGGCCACTTAACCGCAGGGCCCGTGCGCCATCTTGTGCTCCCACTGGGCATCCTCGATCACTTGGAATCCGCATATCAAGGCATCGGCACTGTTACCCATCCAGTAGCCGAGACTGTCTGATTGCAGGGACCAAATTCACACGTGAATGCAAATGCCTTCTTTTTGAAGAAAACAAAATCCATGTTCTCTTACATATAAAACGGGACTCAAATCCATGCCAAGCTGTAGTTTCTGCCTCAATTCTGCTTCCATCACTAGTTAGCACTGTCCTACGTTAGATGTCACTTCTTTCTTGTAGGAAAACACAGGTAAATCATCTCGAACCCACCATCCCATGCCTGGTCGGTCAGAGCATTTTCTCATTTTACCCAGAGAGAGTGGTGCATCTCATTACAGGGGGGATGTCCCGTATATGACGTCGTGAGAGAGGAACAAGCACTAGCATTGACTGAATTCTTACATCACACGCCAGATGCTATGCTGCTTTCTGCACGCAGTCCCCTCATTTACATCGTCCTTTAACTAACCCTGTTTTCCTGCTGTGGAACTGAGCCCTGGGAAGCTGAGAATCTTGCCCCGGGGTCCACGGCTGGATCCCAGATGGGTCTGATTGCCACGTCTGGACTCTTAACCACTCAACATATTCTCAACCCCTTCTGCCACGATTCTAGTCTCTCCCTCCCCACACCCCCTCCGCAGGATTCAGGAAAGTTATCCAGACAGAATGAAAACCAAAAAAAAAAAAAAAAAAAAAAAGTGAACAGAGTACCTGAGGAGGCCCAGTTCAGCTCCATTCAAATCTTGCATCTTTAGGACGACCATTTCTTTGTCAGTATTTGAAGAATACCTAGTCAGCCAAACAAAGAAACTCAGTCACTTCTATATCAGAGCCTGGCCCTCCTGTGTGACCAGCAGTAGAAGCTGACACAGAAACCAAAACGCCTTTCCGTAAGCCAGGCGCCCTGACAGGCTGACAGTCTCAGGAACCACACCAGGGACCCCATTCCTTGGCTAAAGAAATGGTTTGCAAACGCCACCAGAGTCAGAGGCATCAGGCCAGCCAACGAGAGGTGATGTGTACATCTCTATGTCGTACACGTGATCTTCAATAACATACTGGTATTTCTTACAAAAAGGATCTGCCCTTGAAATTTCTACTCAGATTAAATTCTAATGGAATCTCTTAAAAATAGCAGTGACTATGCAAAATGAAAAGCATTCGTGACCTGCAGCGTAAAGCGGCTCTTTCATGTCCTTTCAAGGGGTGTCAGATTATGTTTTCTAAAAATCAGCTCCTTTGAAATCTACTGAAAAGTACACAGACAAATGTAAAAGGTTAAGCGGTCACATCAAAATGGAAATATTCTTTTCCTACGTTGTAGTAGGCAAGTGCTTCTTGTCTGTTGCAGACCTGGTTCAGCACGTTAAAAAAAAAAAGACAAATAACTATCTCCCTTAGTTGTTCCATTCAACTCTGCTAGTTTTCTTTCTTGCTTTTCATTCCAGTTTCTTTATCCTTTTATGTCCTTTCTCTTGCCACAGTCTCCTGGACGAAGATGATTTCTTCTGAATGACATAATAAAAGGAGCTATTCATTAATTTAACAAATATATGTTGCACACACTTTGATCTCCACTTTACAGAAGAGGCTGAGAGCCCATAGATTAGGAACAAGTAAATAACCAAAGGTCACACGGTTAGGAAGAGATCAAGCTGAGATGAGACCAGAGTCGTGCCCAATTTCAAAGCCGCGAGTCCTTCCGACATTGGCACTGACACCTGCCCTCCCCCAACAGCCAGCAAAGCACCCAGACTGTGTGCAGGTACTGACTTGGTATTTCTGCCACTCCTAAACTCTAAGCATGCTTCAAATTTATCAGTTTTAATACTCCTTCAGGATCCCACCCCATTCCTTGAGGAACAACTGTGTTCTTAGATTTTGTGACCAACAGCTAAAGGAAACACATGATCTGATTCCAATCATCCCCTCACCTGGCTCGCTCTGACTCGGGATTCTGAAGGTAGGAAGAAGGGCTTCGGTTGATCTGGGCACCTTCCACAATTCCTTTGTTGATAAAGATTTTGCCTGGTTTCATATTTCTGTGTGCCATCTCGATGCTCTGTGGGTTAAAGAGAGAGAGCACGAGCGAGTTGTGAATTTAGAAATCCTGGTGGGGTACAGACTTAGTCAATACAAAGACAAGGGTGCTGTGGACAGTTTCCTTGGTCTCCAAGCTGCCCCCGCTAGGGGGAGGGTCAGTCACTCTGGGGGTGCGCAGTTGGTCTCGGGGCTGAGACACAGAATTGCTGGGAACCCAGGAGCTCGTACCGATGGGCACCTGAGTGTCCTGCGGCGCCCATGTCAGGCACCATCCTCAGGTTCAGGGGGCCAAACTGGGAGCGACTCCCCCAGCACTGGACCAGAATTGGTAACATGTAGGCGTTTCTCCTCCATACCTACTCCATCCACCCCACCCTCTGAGGCAAAGTTTTTTGGAACTTTTCTAACTCAAAACCACAATAAGCAATATATTCTTCATCACAGCTTAATATCCCTCGACATGTGTGTCCTAAAACAGGCGTCCACAAGATGAACTATATCCTTATGATGTGTTTGGCACCATGATTCTCTCTGATCCGATCTCTGATCTCAGGGCATATCGCAACCCACGAAATTGATTTCACACAGCCAGTCATGAACTGCGAGGCAGAATCTGGAAAACATTGTTGTAATGACATGTCTGGGGGCTCCTGGGTGGCTCAGTCAGTTCAGTGTCCGCCTTCGGCTCAGGTGATTGCAGGGTCCTGGGATCAAGTCCCACATCGGGCTCCCTGCTCTGCAGGGCGCCTGCTTCTCCCTCTACTCATTCCTGCCTGCTCATGATCTCTGTCTCTCTCTCTCATACTCTCACTCTCTCGATTAAATAAATAAAATCTTTAAAAAAAAAAAAAAAAGACATGTCTGCTTTTGCTGACTAGATTGCCGGGCTTAGTGAGTAGCTTCATGAGAAAAAGTAGAGAGAGACTACATTTCAAAGGCGAAAGCATGAAGAGAACACTAGAAAGGATCCTGTGTGAGAGCTGGGGAGAGAGGAGTAAGAGGCACCCAAGCCAGCAACAGCAGGGGGTCTGGGCGTTCTGGAAGGAGCACCATGTCATCTGCAGTGACCATTGAGGATGTGGGTGAGCACTGAGAGTGTGTGTGGAAACAGGATCCCCCGTCATTGTGTCTGGGAAATAGGAAGCAAGATGACAATTACTCGTAATTACTTTAGGTTCCTTGATGGGTTCCTTTCCGTGTGACTTAGCGCAGAGAACAGACTGCGTGGGGCCCTCTGTGTTACAAAGGTTATGACCGTCCCTTTAGACAACGGCATGAGGCTTCCTGCAGAGAACTGTCCTCTCTCCATCGGTCGGTGCCTGGGAGACCAGAAGCTACATGGGAGTCAGGAACGGGGGCAAGGTAGGAGCAAAGACGCGCAGCCCGAGATCCTAAAAGGACTCTCTCCCTATCACAGCAAACCACTCCTGAACCCTCTGTGCCTACCTTCACGATGCCAGTGACCATGTATTCAAAAGTTCGACTGCTGAACCCTTCGCTGGCGATGACAAATACAGTGTACTGGAAAAACCCCGCTGGCCCCGAGTGAGTGTGAGTGCCACTCAGGACGACATTGTCCCTTCTGTACAGGGAGCCGTATTTACGCTGCAGTCTGTTCAGAACCTACAGGAGAAAAGAAAAAAAAATTAGAACTAAGAAGAGGGATAACAGAACAACTCACTATGGAAAAGGCTCGGGAGAGGCTCATCGCCAGTCCCTATCAATGACATCCCTGGCGGGTGGCCCTTCCCTCTAGGCGGGAGCGTGTTGCCATGGTAACAACGTCAACACCAAGGGTCCCTGCCAAGGCCTACGTTTCATGGCTCCTCGCTCTGTGCAAGCACTGGGTCGGGTATCACACGCATTATGTTGTTTTAGAATCTTTGTAACAACCAGCTGAGAACACGGAAGTGTCCAGAAGATAAATACCATGCCCACCGCTCTCATAAGTAGCAGGGCCACAATGCAGATCCATGTCTCAATAGAAAGAGTGCACGTTCCTATTCATTATTCCACATGTAGCGTTAGCGTCCAGGCACTGGCCTGAGCGCTAGGGATAGGTGAGGTTCCCACCCTGACGAAGCTTTTTTACTTAATGGGAGAGAGATGAGCAAACAGAGAAGTGTGTAATATTACATTAGATCATGCAGGGCTGAGTTCCATGAAGAAAAATGTTTCTGGGTAGGGAAAGAGAGAGTGATGGGGGTCAGCGAGGAAAACCACCTTTCAAAGACGTCATCTTCCATCAGAGGCTTAAAATGAAGAGCCTGAGCTCTTCATTTGCACAGGGAAAAGTGAACAGAGCGTGTCCAGGCTTCTTCACTGCCTCCTGGCCCAAAATGAAGAACTCAACACCAGACACGTGGGGTCACACTTACTGGTCTGAGGGAAGCCAGCTGCCATGATGTAAGGACACCCCAGCAGCCCTGTGGGGACGCCCCGTGTGGAAAGGAACCCTCTCGTCAGCACCAGCTTGCCGACCCCTCAGACCCATTGACCCTTCACCTCAGGAAGCCTTCCAACACCCGCAGCCTCAGGCAGCCCGGGAGTCCCACCTCACGACACAGCAGGAAGGTGTGGAACTGCTGTTCTCACCTCAGTGGGAATCACCCAGCCTGGCCCCCTGGGATTCTGGAGCCACAGAAAGGACAGGACAAGTATGGGTTTAGGCCCCTGAGTTTTCCAGATGACTCGTTGTGGAGCAGGAGATAACACGCACAGAGAGACCGGGGAGGGCGCCCCGAACTCATCACCCCAAGAACATGTCATTACGTGTGAGAACGTGCGCTTATGGGGCATAGACACGTCGAGAAAACAACAGAGAGAAATCCCTGATGGTGCCGGGCACCTGTTTCTGACTCTGCTTTTATCAGCTCCAATCTGAAAGTTGGTATTATCGTGGCTTCCCTGGGAAAGATGTTCTGACTTTTTTTTAGGCCAAAAATCATTAAAATGATCTCACGGGGCACCTGTCAGTTCAGCGTCCAACTCTTGGTTTCGGCTCAGGTCATGATCTCAGGGTCCTGAGATCGAGCCCCTGGTTGGGCTCCACACTCAGTAGGGAGTCTGTTTGAAGATTCTCTCCCTCTGCCCCTCCCCCTGCACACTCGCTCTCTCTCAAATAAGTAAATAAATAATTTTTTTTTTTAAGTGTCAACCCCAAACCAACCTTCCTTGACGTAGGACACTATCACCTAATACCAGGCACAGTGATGAAGTCTCCCCTCTGGCAGGGACGGTGAATACCACTTACATGAGGACCCAGTCCTACTTACTGGTAGCTGCTCTCAGACGCAATGTGTTGAGAAGGATTCTGAATCCAAATCTGGGCTTAGCAAAACAAGAAGGCCTTTTTTGATTCGTAGTCCTGTCTACCTCAAGAATGGCACAGACGGCAGTGTGCTGGGAAGCTGTCATGCAGACAGAAACGAAAGCCCCGCCTTCTAATTGTTCACCAGTTTCTGACGTATAAATACCCCCACCACAGTCCATTTCAAGCTACCAAAATCTAACAACGAGCTTAGCAAGTTCCTGAACATTTAACAGTCAGCCCTATGAGCTGGTCCAAGCCAGTTCCAACAACACCGGAGCAAAAGGGTGTGGCGGGAACTTCGGTACCGTATACCCAACACACATAAACACATCCATCCAACCTCTTCTGTTTTAGGTGAAGAACTACACACCCTCACCCACTCGTGTGGCCATTGAATGAGGAAGACCTTACGAACCATCCTGCCTCGTGAACCAATCCAGGCCCCAAACACTGATTGCTAGGTTATTGCAAGCCAATGTGGAGAGGAAATAGGACATGACCAGACTAACTCCCTCTGACCAAGTAGCCCACATTCTCCATCCCAAAAAGTTTCCATGTTGTTTCTGTGGAACCCAACTCCAGCCCACATGTTTCGTCGCTCTTTTACCTTCTTCCACACAGTGATGACGACACTCACAAGGAAGAGGTATCTGTTGGGAGCGGGTGGAAAGGTCACTGAGGGGGTACCACAAAACTCACTACAAGCCTGGCACTACACCCATTTTTATTCCCAGAGAACTATGATGTTAGGATTATAGAAATCAGTGTCTGTCTCCTTATTCTCTCAGGAATCAAGCCTTTAAGCAGATAGAAATTATGGCTCTCGGGGCATCTGGGTGGCTCATTGGGTTAAGCCTCTGTCTTTAGCTCAGCTCATGATCTCAGGGTCCTGGGATCAAGCCCCACATTAGGCTCTTTGCTCAGTGGGGAGCCTGGCTCCCTCTCTCTCTGCCTTTCTGCCTATTTGTGATCGCTCTCTCTCTCTCTCTCTCTCTCTCTCTCTGTTAAATAAATAAATAAAATCTTTAAAAAAAAGAAATTATGGCTCTCATGTTTAAAAAAAAGACTACAAACAGCTCACAGCCATTGTATCCTAAACTACACTCTCCAATATGAAGTCCAACACATGGGACTTAAAGAAGAAGGGAAGAAAAACTCAATCATCTAATGACAATGCCTGCGGGTAACCATTATAATTAGTAAGTTCCCTACGTCAGGAGAGGAGAGGGTTTGAACAGAGTGAAGAAGAGGTCTACAGCTCACACCTCTGTGTTCAGTTTCCTAATACTGATACACCTGAGTTCCTGCCACGGAAAGATCTGGCAAACTGCTCTGTTCTCCTGTCCTGCCTCACTGCTCAGGGATCTTCCCAAACCTTCGTTCCATGCTGGAAATTTCATCAATCCTTACAGCTGAGACTGAGAAGCTGCCTAAAACCAGATGTTCTAAAGCAGCCTAAGAGCACCTATTTCGTTACATTTATTTTTCACGCCTGCCCTTGGGTTCATCTGGGTGAGAGAAGTGGGTTCGTAGCAAGGCCTTCCCGGTTGGGTCTCAGACTGCACGGGGAAGTAGAAATCAGAAGAGTTGGACAAATGCTGGGTGGACTGCTGACTTCACAGCCTCTGCAAACCAACTGTCTACCTTTGGACACCACCCCCAAAAGTCCACCTCTGAGTCTCCCGTTTCTTCTCATGACCCCACCGTTTCCCCGTGAAAAACGGTGGGGTCATGACGCTCCGGGAAAGCACGGCCGCAGCTCCGGGAAAGCAGGAAGCGTAGTGGTAATGAGTGTGGGTGCTGACGCCCAGAGGCCGTGGGTGCACCCCGCCCGGCCACTTCCTAGCTGGCTGCCCATGCACAGGTCACTCGATCCCCTGCAGCTCGCTTTCCCAATCCATCCAATGACATAATGATAGCACCTCCCTCCTTCGGATGTTTGGAGAATTAAACCCATTCATACATATGAAGTAATCAGTGCACGACTCATGGTGGGGACTACGCAAGTGTCAGCTTTTATTTCTATTCACTCCCGAATCTCACTAGCATTTAATGTGACCTCCTACTGCCATGGAGTCTCGCTGCCACCCATTGATTTAAGACCTTTGTGCCAGCCTCACGTGGCACAGGAGAAATTTCCAGGCAGAGTTGAAATCCTTCTTGCCACCCGAGTTTCCCTTTCTAGTTCGCTCAGCCTTCCGATGCACCGGAGAGCTCCTGCGGGTTCCATCTCCTGCATTTGAAACAACCGAGCATGATAGCCGGTTTCCCATGCGGACCCTCACCGGTACAGCCTTGGCATTCATGGAACCGAACTGCCAATTTGTGTCCTCACCTCCTGCCCCAATCTGGCATCAAACATCCCTGATGCCTCATCCTGGAGCAAAATTGGGTTTGCGTTACTCCTCCACTCAGAAGTTTTCAAAGAATCCCCAGAGCTTACCGGAGTCAAAATAAGCTGGCATCCCAGGCCCTCTACAATTATGAGCAGCATACATTCCAGGTGTATTCCCAATTACGTGCCCACATGTGTCCTAATGGCAGCAATCCCTGTCCCTGCAAAGGACAGTCTACATTCCTCCCTGTGTCTCCATGTTGTCACACCGTCTCTCCATTTGATAGCTCTCTCTCCCCATGTTAGCCATTTAAAATTCTTCCCATTCAGATAAAGAAGATGTGGTATACATATATACATGTGTATATAATATATACAATATTCCATTATATATATGGAATAATATACCATTAGATGCATATATATACATCATATATTACATTATATATAAAATATTCCATAAGAAAATGCAATCTTGCCATCAGCAACAACACGGACAGATCTAGAAGGCATAATGCTCAGTGAAAGAAGTCAGTCAGAGAAAGAGGAGTACCACATGAGTTCATTCATGGGTGAAATGGAAGAAGCAAAACAAACAAACACTGAGAAAAAAAGGACAAACCAAAAAACAGACGCCTAACTATAGAGAGCAAACAGAGGGTTTCCAGAGGGGGAGGGGTGGCCTAGGTCAAGGCCACGAGCAGCCCGCTCACTATGGTGCACACTGAGTCATGTGCAGAATTGTGGAAGCACTGTATTTTTACTCCTGAAAATAATATAACAATATTGTTAACTATTCTGGAATTGAAATAAAATAAAATCCTGCCCATTCCACATGTCATGTCCGTCATGAGATTATTCCCTGCTTCCCAGTCCCCTTGTGGTGTATTTTTTTTTAAAGGTTTTATTTATTTATTTGACAGAGAGAGATCACAAGTAGGCACAGAGGCAGGCAGAGAGAGAGAGGAGGAAGCAGGCTCCCTGCTGAGCAGAGAGCCCCATGTAGGGCTCGATCCCAGGACCCGGAGATCATGATCCGAGCTGAAGGCAGAGGCCACTGAGCCACCCCAGGTGCCCCCCCTTGTGGTGGTTTTAAACCACTATGTGTCCACAAGTCCCTTGCTAGCCCTCCCTTTTGGAGGGGACGATTTGCTTTCTTTCCCCTCCCTCGGTGTGACTTGGTGACTCACTTCCAATGGACAGAATGGGCTAGAAGTGCAACTTCTGACCCAGGTTAGGAGGAGCACTGTGGCTTCCCCCCTGAGGTAGTGACTCTGGGGAGAGTAGCTGCTCTGGGCTGCGACGATACAGAAAGTGGGGAATAGAGGCTTTTGGCCAGCAGCCATGCAAGGGAATCATCTTAGAGGTGGATTAGTCAAGGCTTCCAATGACTGCAGCCTTTGTCAACACCTTGATTCCAAGGCACCCTAAGCCAGAACCACACATCTAAGCCAGCCCTGATTTCCTGACCAAGAGAATGTGCGATGACGTCTATCGTTTTAAGCCATTGTATTCTGGGACTATTTGTTACTCGGTAATAGATAACGAACGCACTGCCGTACGTTACTCCAGTGAGTTACAGAGAGTGTGTTTTCTATTACGGCCCTTCCTTCTCTCCACAACTGGGTAGGGAACTTGTAGGAAATGTGGATTACGACTCAGGTTATGTGCCCCCTAAGTGACCAGCAAAGTAACGTGCAAAAAGCAGGTGGCCAATGCATTTTTTCCTCCACGATAATAGAATAATGTCACTTTTAAGAACGATGGCTCTGGTATCAGGCATACGTGTGTTCAGAACCCAGCTCTACCATTCACTAACTGTGTGAATTTGGGAAAGTTCCTTGCCTCTTCTAAGACTCCATTATTTTATCCATAAAGTGGGGATAACAAAAACCCATCTCATAGTTTTCTTGTAAATGTAGGAGTGGGGAGAACATGTGATCCCCTGATCCTTGGGTGTCAAGAGATGGGGGAAGTGACATTGGAGAAACGCTCTGAGGCCCCCCTTGTCATCCTTGTCACTGGCCACTTCATGACACAGGAGGAACAGTGTTTAAGAGAGGCTGACAGAACATGACCCTGAAGTGGACATTTAATGCTCACTTTCCTGGGTGCTCCAGACTCCCTTCTTGCTCACCTTCATCAATATGGGAGCAGACATTGAAAGAGCACATTCTCTTTCTGTGACCTGATCCCATGCAGACAATACAACTGAGTCAAGGCCAAGAACCTGGCTTAGAAAGACAGAGCTGGAAGGCCGTACCCATCACCCTATGTATCCCTCTCCCTCTGCACATCTTACTGCTGCCTGCCCAGAACCCACAGGCACCTTCTGCTAAACCCAGCCTTCCCCACAGAGGGGGTAATACAGTCTCAATTCTGGGAAAATCACAAAAGAGCCCACCATTGCATACAATAGAGCTTAAAGAGTAAGAAAGCTAACATTGTATTCTTTTTACATTTTATTACGGAAATTTTAAAACATGTACAAAAATCATCGGAATCGCATAATGAGACCTCCATCTCCCTCTCACCCAACTCCAGCCATTATGGCCAATCTCACTTCTCATCTGGCCTCTTGCATCTCAATTGTCTAAAAACTTGAGGGAAGGATTACTAAGTCAGAGTCGGAGCTCTCTGACTTCTAACGAGGAGGGTTAAATAAGAGAATGGATGTGAAGGTTGCCTCAAACATAATAAGCTTGCAAAACACAGTAACAGCGATGATGAGCCATCATCATCAAGTTTGCAAGTTTGACCAAGGTGACTGAGACCAGAATTGTTCACAGGCTGATTGTCCGAAGGCTTCTACAGAGTAGAAACTCACCAGATGAGAAGCCAGGAAGGCTTAGCTCCTGTCAGATACACTCAGAGCTTTTGTTTTAAACATGTCCTTTCATCATCACCTCAGCCACTTACCTCCAGCCTGAGGCGTTGGGATACCATGCCTATGTCAACGCTGACAAACACCATTCGATTTAACCTATCGGGCTCTGCGATGACGAAAGCTCGACTGTACAGCCTGGTGAGGATGCCGCGTGCGTTCTGGCCAGTCTTACTGTAGCCCATCTAGAGAGGAGGAGAGAGAAGTCAGAGCTGTTCTGCCTCACTCCCCCGCCACCAGAGCCGGGTACAAACCACACAGGACGAGACCACTTAGGAAAGGTGAAGTACAACACAGTGGACGGGACACCGTGATTCCACCTGGGATAATAATATGTGTTTTCAAGAATAAAGCCAACATCATAAGAGAGACTTTACTCTTCTGTGTGGAAAAATGCAAAGTAACCATCAGTTTGGCAGGAGACATTCACAGGCCTATGGGCAAGGAAGGGGTTGGCTTGGCTCTGGAATTCTGTTACCATGTCAGCAACCTTCCAGGGTTTTCAATTCTTTTCTCCTGCCTACGGGAGGAGATACTACGGAAGGAAGGAAGTAGTTCCCCTACCATCATCCCACATTCCCAGAATGTCCTGAAGACTGAAGGTTCCCTTCCTTTTGTTTGTTTGGTGTGTGATGTTCTTTCTTCCTTTTTCTTAAGAAAATGGTTTCCTTGTGATTAAATAGTCTTCATTGAGGGCACCTCATGCTGGCTTTTACCTTGTTGGCCATCCCTCAGTTAAGTCAGTCCAAATGTACCCATTGCAAATCCCCCTTCTCACCACGTCCTAAAGCCCACCCATGAAGTCTTCAGCATGCTTCCTCTACTGCTTTCTTTACCCCTCACAGGAGTAGTGGCACTTCGGGCTCTCATTCCAGAGCTATTTCTCAGAACAGACAATGGGAAACAACTCCTAGAATCTAAAGATTATTTGGTAGGAATGAGAAAAAATCTCATCAAACAACACCATGTTCTGTCTTCCTACGGAAGCTATGAATGAATACACTCATCGTCACAATCAGGAAGTTGCAGTCCAGCAGCCAAAAGGCCACACCGGACCCACAGAAGCCTTCTCCTTGGCTTACGCAGTGCTGGCCCACAATAGGTTTCCAGTTTGAACTAGAGTTGCCTTTATTTCCCAACTGAGAGGTTTAGATCCTCAGTCTCTGATCCAGAGGTGACCAGCTTCTCTTGAAAAACCTTTAAGATAGGGCAGCCATACATGGCAACAATTGCTAAAGCCATGCACTTTCCAGCTGTACCCCCCACTCCTCACTGCCCCCCAAACTGAGGATTCACTAGACACTTATCCGCTTACACTGGCCTGATTCTGTCATCGGTGGTGCCCCGTGGTATGTGAGTTTGCCAGCCCTGCCCCTGCCATTCATAAAAAAACGGCCAGTCGACCTTACAAAGGAGATGCCATTGAACACATGGCCCCTCGTTATAGTACAATATTCGTAGTGTTAGACGGCAGTGATGTCAATGAAAAAGTGAGAAGAAGAAGATGATGATGATGATGATGAAATTATCTGGAATAAGTGTAGGATGCGAGGAATATCATTACCCATTTCATTCTCCCTGAGGAGCCCATGATTGACCTACCAAGTTGATATCTGCTACTTGTCCCGTGCAGTCGGCTCGCCCAACACCAATATGGTAGCCACTGAAGTTCTGGAAGAGAGGAGGCTCTGGAGTGCTAACCACAGGAGGGGCCTGTGTGGTCGTAGTGCCATCGGTGTGTGCTGGTTCTTGAATGGCTGTGGAGCCTATGGTGGCCGGGGAGCTCTGGGTGGACGGGAGACCTGAATCTAAAAGCAGAATAAAATATTTCAGGGATAATGTCTCAGGCTACCTACTTATTGGCATCAATTAGAACACATAGGTTGAGGTTCCTAAGGAAAAATCTATATATTCTCTTATATTTAAAATATATGGTAAAGGGGCGCCTGGGTGTCTCAGTGGGTTAATCCTCTGCCTTTGGCTCAGGTCATGATCTTAGGGTCCTGGGATCGAGCCCCGCATCAGGCTCCCTGCTCAGTAGGGAGTCTGCTTCTCCCTCTCCCTCAGCCCCTACCCCCACCCCACTCATGCTCTCCCACAAATGAATAAATAAAATGTTTAAAAAAAATAAAAACACAAACTAAAATATATGGTAAGGAATATCTCAGGAACTTGTTGTGGATAATAATCCTAAGGAGGGTCTTTCTCTTGAACTGGAGATACTTCTGACCAATAATCAAAGCCTGCGTTAAACATCCTTCAACTTCTCATCACAAGCCATTCCTCGTCAAACGCACGGCTCTGCACTCACTCACCCTGCTCTTCTCCTCCAGCCAAACAAACCAGGTGCCAGGATTCTGGCGCACAGCCTGCTAACCCTAGCCTCCAGGGGCTGGTCTCCACTCTTCTCTCCATCCAGAGACCTTCCTCCTCTCTGCTCCACCAACCAAGCCCCACAGCTCCCTTCTGAGTTGGTTTGTTTCCGTCACACTCTGAGGCAGCCCAACCCTTGTGTTCAGGGATGTCACCCTCACTATCTCTACGCTGCCCCCTCTTCTCCGTTCTCAAGTCTTTTATTTGGAATGCCCACTAGACCACTGTCTGCTTGGCATAGTGCTACCTTATTTTACTCATATCACCATCTGTGTATGTGCATGTACACATACATGTCCTATATGACCACACAAACACACACACACACACACACACACACACACACACACAGTATCAAGGGAGGCAGAATGGCACAGAGACTACATGAGCAAGTACCAGAACCAAATAGCCTGGGTTTGAAAACTAATTCTACCACCTACTAGCTGAGCAAGTCATTTACCCTGTTCTATCCCGATTATTCCCATCTATAAAATAGAGTTGATAATACTCTACTCCTGAGGGTTGTTTTGAACAATAAATTTAGACTAATTGCCGGCATATAGCTTTGGTTCTACTTATATACTGAGATATGTTACCTATGCTTGTTATTTGCTTGTTTGTTTCCACCCCAGACAACAGCCAGGGTGGCCAAGGCGACAGATGCCACTGTCACAGGCATTAGTGCTAGGAAAGTACTTAGTCAAGAGACTGGCTGCTAACTCCCCTGAGATCCTAGAGTTGGGGGGCTCTCATCTCTTCAGTTTTACATATAATAAAACCGAAGCCCAGAGAAGTGATGGAACTACAATTTCAGGGACAATACAAGATGAAGCTGGTGCCCAGCCCAGGTCCTCTGATTCAGGGTCTGATGGTCTTTCATCCATATTCGACCTGAAGTTAGAATCCGTATTTTCTCAACCGCAAACCTCCATCTGCTACAAGACATCAGTTATCGCAAGGAAGGAGGCAGGATCTTTTTCTTTATTGATACCCATGTAGGAACGGGGTGCCAGCCAAAGGCAAACCATGTCCAATGGCCAAGAACGATTCCTTTGGGACCTCAGAGTCTCAGGTTCTACATCTGGAAAATGATACTAAGACCAGCACCTACCTTTATAGAAGTTTTATGAGAATTAAGGAGGAAAAGGAAGTAGACTCTTGACCATAGTGCCTGACACAAAGCAACCACTCAACAAACAGCAGCTCCTACTATGAGAATAGTTATCATAATTGTTGATCACCCCGTGAATCTTAGCCTCTGGATTCTCCAAGTTTAAGAGCTAAAACTAAGGAAGTCCTATGGATGCTTTCCTTTCTAGCAGTCCATGCACCTAGTCTGCGCACTGCTAGAGTAGAGGATCTCTGTCCCTCTGCAGGAAATTCAAAGCACAGGGTCATGGTAGAGAATATACTGGAAGGAAGAGGCCATAAGAGAGAAAACTGAGGTAAAAAATATTGGGCTCCTTCTCTGTTTGGTCTAAAGCCAGCTCTCCCTTTACTTCGGTCAAAGTGTCCAACCCCCGCCTTTCTTCTCTACTTGTTTACCAGTGTATGACCCACCACCGAAGTAGGGATCATCAAACACTCAGGTGCCCAATATTGCCTGTAATGTAGCCTACATTGTTTTCCAAAACTAAATTAATTCCCAACATTAATACATCAGGAGAAGCCTAAATCATCCATTCCAGCTTCTCTTGAAAACTCTGGAGATCTGCATCCATGTGACACCATGACAACTACCCACCCCACCCACCTCCCCACACCACATCGTTTACAGAACTTGAGTGGCCCTCCTAAGAAGTTGAGTTCAATGCTCCCTTCTCTAAAGCTTTCCAGAGACTCATTAATATCCAGTGTGCCTGTCATTTTCCTTTTGTCCCCAAGAGGAGATGATGCCCGAGAAAAGGCAAAGAGAAAGAGAGAAGGCTTGGGGCAAATGCTCACATTACTGGGCCTTGAAGAATTCTGAACTGGGCTTAGGTCAGTGGAAAAGTGAGAGATGAATAAACGCATGTCATAATGCCTTTCAACTGGCTATTTGTGGACAAAGGTAAGCTTGATAAAAATTGCTATCGATACAGAAAGGGCAATTAATGTAAAGGTTAGACGACCATCCCGGCTGCTTAAGTACACATTGAACTGCCCTGTTATCAGCATTATCAGCAGACACTGTTCTTTGCCTTGGCGTCCCCGGTAATCAAGAAATTTCCCACAGGCTAGGAAGAGCATCCAAGAGAGCCCATGACAACTTGCCTTTGTGATTTTCTATGGTCCCACTGGTGATAAACAGGAGGCTGAGAAGGGCTACTGTGATAAGGGTCATCAACACGAGGAGGAAGATCAGGAACGTCTCTAGCATGGAGAAGGTGCGTTTGGCCATCTCTCCTGAGAAAAAGCAGAAATGGAAGAGGCAGAAAAAGACAGAATCACAAATTAAAACCTATATGCTTTGAGCTGCCCAAGCCTTAGATGTCTTAGCTCTTCATCCGAATAGACTACACCAGGAATGGCAAGCACAGCATACCTGCCACTGCTTCTCTATCCCGAGGCAGGGCAGACAAGACCAATCAATCACAGCACTCTTTGGTGAACTCACATGTGGTTTCCAAAGACTTCTTGGCACAGTGCTCATTCTAAAAGCCACCACCTATCAATTGGCATTAGCGTCTAAGCCAAAATCTATGTGTACTCCTTGGCTGCATCATACCACTTTCATTTATGGTAGTGATGTTATCTGTAAACAGGTTGAGTTTGGAGCACTTCCGTCAATAGGGATGATTGCCCTTGGTTAGGGCTGTCCTCTGTGGTCATGGCCTAAGAAAGACTACTTTGTCTATAAGGAAGTGAAACTCACAATTTTGACCTTGAAACTCCATTTGCTAATCTCCAGTTAATACCTAATAGAAAACAATATGGAAGAGGGAATGGCATTTCCGGTCTCAAGCCAGGCATTAAGAAAATCTCCCTCTTCTGTCATCTGCAAACCCTGTCAAAGGATGGGGACAAAGACTACGCCCCTGTGCTCTACAAAAGCAGAAAGCGTTCTTACAGACTCCTTAAGCTATTTGGGGAGTAGGAGTTGTCATCACTCAGCGAGACTATAGAAGCTAAAAATCCACTTAAGGTAGCAGGAGAAGGCATAATATGGTGGTTAAAAATTGGATTCTGCCTTCTGACTCCAGAGTCCAAATCTCATTGCTGCTACTTACTGGATGACTTAGGGAAATCCTTCCCAACCCCAAGCCTCAGTTTGCCCATCTGTAAGTAGGAATGTGATGATGATGACAATTTTAGTCCCCATCTTAGAGAGTTCTCATAAAAATGAGATGAAAGTAATAATTCTTTCATCCCATAGAACACAGTAGGTGTTGAACATGTTTGCATTTATCATTAGGTTGCCAAACAGCAGACTCTGCTCCTCACTGTCCTCAAAGAGAGTTTATATGAAGCAAGCAATAAAGAATTACTGGAATCACAGGTAGGAACTTCAGAGCCCATTTTCTTAACCTGTACTGCAGGAAGCTAGGACAATGAAATGGAATTAGAGTCCCAGGACTTGCCTCCGAGGGGGGTAATACACAGCTTAGATGTTACTGTCCCCAAGAGTTACAAATTGGCTACAAGAAAGTGTGCTTAGCCTGGCCCAATGTTTCATTTCAACTTGATTTAGTTGACAAGATAGAAGAGCTCATAGTTCATCTGTAAAAAGAGTCTACATTTACTAATCTAAACCCTCAAGTTTTCTTCCAAAATCTCTGATAATCCACGGCACTGAGTCAGCCTTCCTACGTGCCAGGAGTTTGGTAGAACTCCATTGCTGCTATTCCTTTAGATGGGATGCACGTTCTCCCACCCACCACCGACTCTTCCCAGCGGACCTTTTCCATCTTTTCCACTACCTGGTCTTTGCAGATAGATTATTTTGCAATTGCTGGACTAGAGTTTAAAAAGCGGTTTAACAGCAAACATTTCAGAGGCAGGGCTGAACTGGAAGGGATCAAAGAGACTGGCCCATCTTTCCAAACTTCTTGGATAGCAGGAGGATTTCCTCATCCATTTATCACCACCATGATCACTCTCACCACCACCATCAGGGACAATTTCAAGTTTAAGGCCAAACAAATTAGTTCTGATCTCGGTCCCAGCATCCACCGTCAGCCCCCAGGAGTCAGGAGACCCATCTAAGATATGCCTCTGAAATTTGATGATCCAACTAAGCTTACTAGTCCTGTCCCAATAGAACAACTAAACATGGCTGACCGACAGGGGGAATTCCCAACCCCAGAGCGTCCACACACGCACTGTGTGTATAAATGTGACCTCATGGTAGGAGCCTACGCAACAAACAGACATGGTTCAAAATCATACTGTTCTTTTTCTTTCTTTCTTCTTTTGCAAGTTTTATTCTGTTGAACTGATGACCACCACCAGCCTTTTACACAAGTCAACAAGACACTTGATTTAACATTAGCATGTCCGGCTCAAACTCAGATTTCAATGATGTACTTCACGGGGTTCACTGCTCTGTTGCCAGAATTACTGCCAATGTTATTACTCCTCTTTTTTAACCACTTAGCACTATTTATTTTCCACTGATGACTATCATCTGAAGTCAGATGTGAAAGCAAATGCCTTGTCTGCCTTCAGAATGCGCCACGGAGAGCTGAGCTAATGGTTGTAAAAGATTTGACACTTCCCACTGGTTCTCACTTCTTCTGGCACAATTCTGCAAGTTCAGTGATGAGGCTCTGTGACACCACAGCCAGCCACTTGCCACATCTCTACCAAGCTGAGGTCTCAGTTTTTCAAGACTGTGAGAGTAAAAGGTGATAATTTTGTAAAATGGGTTTCCAAGGCTAAGAAAATGGAGGGAAGCTTTTAGGATTTCATAAGGATCTCTAAGACAGAGAGATGATTCAAGATCCCTCCCTCCCTCTCCAGGACCATACAGGTACTCTTACCTGATTCAGCCAATCAAAAGAAATCCTGCATCCCAGTAAAGCAAGTGACAGTCCAGAATCTCGTTTCTTCCCCCTTTCCTGTCATTCAGCCTAGATTCCTCAGCATGTTCTGAAACCTACCGAGAAAAAATGTTCACTGTCATGCCCAGGAGAGTAGAGTTCTCTTTAGCATATCATTGTGGGCTTGGTGCAGGATGAGATTAAAGTGTGTTGATAACAAGAACCTTCTAGCAAACTCTCCCCTGGGATGGACTGATACTGAGGTAGAGAAGATCTGCTGGACTGAAGGTCATGGATTTCAGCCTTTACACGCCTCTCCAGCACAGCAAGTTCCGTGCAAGGTCTATTGCCTGGGTCACCAGAAAAAAGCACCTGCTTTATTTCCCACTGGTCACCCAACAAGTGACCAAGAGGGACCGATGATGTGTACTGGACATTAGTGTGGGCTCTGGCTCACACTGAGCTACGTGCACAACGCGTACACCAATTTCAGATAAGAAAAGTGATTCTTAACTCTCAGGTTTTTGTACATAAAAAGAACGTAAAATTTTAGATGAACTAAGAATGTGAATAATGAGTATACAACAGGGCAAGAATGCTGTGCAACCATGAAATAATTTAATGACCTAAGAAAATTACTGTATTAAGTTACTTTAAGCTTAAAAGACATTATAATCCAATTTTTAAAGTAGAATTTATTTATATGTGTGTGGTCATAAGAACTGTAAGAAATCACAGCAGGGACACCTGGGTGGCTCAGTCAGTTAAGCGTCTGCCTTCAGCTCCAGTCATGATCCCAAGGTCCTGGGATTGAGTCCCTACATCAGGCTCCTTGCTTAGCAGAGAGACTGCTTCTAGTTCTGCCTGATGTTCTCCCTGCTTGTGCTCGCTCTCTTGCACTCTCTCTCTCTGACAAATAAATAAATAAAATCTTGAAAGAAAGAAAGAAAGAAAGAAAGAAAGAAAGAGAAAGAAATCACAGCAAAATGTTAAGAAGTAATCTGGTGGTAAGATTATGAGTTTTGTTTTCATCTTTTTGAGTCTTGGTACTTTCTATAAGAGCCTTGTGCATTTTTGTAAGGGGGGAGATAAAATGTTTTACCTCCTCTTGAAGAATGTATACTGTATAATAGTATGGCGTTAAATAGTGGCACACAAGAGACAGAAAGAGGAAGAAATAGGCCAAACTTCTCCCCTCCATATACCACTTTTTTCCCTACAAAATCCAAGCTGTCCAGGAAGAAGTTTGTAGAACACACAGGGCACTTTATTCCTTGCAGGCTTAAAAGAGATCAGCCCCCAAAGTCCACTGGAAATATTAGATCTATAAGTGCCTCCCAATAGTGCATTCAATAATGTGGCTTAGCTACTTCTCTCCGACACAGCGGGGAACAGGTTAAATTATGGTATTAAACCAGTTTGGGTTGGGTTTTTTGTTGTTGTTGTTGTTGTTGTTGTTTTGCATGCATTGATGTTAGAATTCTTGGTGTCAAGGAGCAGAAGCCAAATCCAGCTAACTTAAGCAGAGGAGAAAAGAGAGAGAAGTAAATTCACTGAAAGGCAGCAAAAAAAAGTTGAAGGTCTAGGCTCTGGAAGGCCAGAGATCTGGACAGATCTAGGTGGCAGGAGTGACTGCCATGGAAATGCTTTAGGTCTTTATGTCTTTGGGTCTTTATGTCTCACTACTCAAGATTCAGGGACAGCATCTGACTGGCCCAGCTCAGAGCATAGACATATCCTTTCCCTCGAGGAGATACTTAAACAAACCTCTCAACAAGACCAGAAGAGTAATTCTCCAGAATGAAATCCAGGCAGATAAAAACCATAGACACCCACTAGTGACTTGTCATCAGACTTCCATCTCCCGCCCTTCTCCCTTACAATGGAGCCCCCCACTGTCCCCTCCATACCTCTCCACCACTTTCTGCCCCAAGAAAAGGAACCCTGCCATGCTCATTCTCACCAAGACTTAGCAGGTGACCTTCAGTCTAGTCCAGTAAGATCATTTTAACCAGGGCTTAGTAGATCATATATCATTTCCCAGACAACATTTGAAGAACCATCCCTAAATACCAAGGGGTGAGAATCAAGGGACTGTCAAGCACTGAGGCAAAGCCAGTGGAGCACTGGGGCAAAGCCAGTGGAGAAGTGATGTTGGGCCAAGGGGACCAGCAGTAGACTTCAAACCAGCTGGCTCCTGTAGCCAGGACCACAGGGGGCAGTGGGGAGACGATAAAATCACTGCCAGTTGTTTCATGTCTACATAGATTTGATTTCTGTCTGAATGGCCCTCAGATAAATCTTGTTTGCTAAGATAAGGATGACTGTCCTACTCTATGCATTACCCCAGGACATGTGCTCATACTCTACCCATTGTACAGATGAGGAAACACACACAAAAGGGTGACATGGCTTCCAGAACAGGAAAGGATGCTTCAAAGTGAGCGTGGTTGAGCAATTCTTACTGTAGGATGTGAGCCAAGTTTCCAGATTTCTCAACAAGTTCTCTTGCCACTCACCGAATTCTTTTTTTTTTTTAAAGATTTTATTTATTTATTTGACAGAGAGAGAGTGATTACAAGTAGGCAGAGAGGCAGACAGAGAGAGAGGGGGAAGCAGGCTCCCCGCTGAGCCGAGACACTGGGATCATGACCTGAGCTGAAGGCAGAGGCTTTAACTCACTCAGCTACCCAGGCACTCCGTGGAATAAATTACTTCTTAAAAACATATATTAGTTCATAGAGCATCCACACTTGATCTTAGCCAAAAGGCCGAGAAGAGATTATTTCATAGATATGTTATGTACTTAGTACTGTTTCTTGCTAAAAGGGACAGGAGATCCTTGAGGAAATGGCTGATTCTAGATCTGGGACAAGAAATACATGAATGAAACCTGCAGCATGTTTTCACACCAGGAATCAAGGAGGCCAAGGTGATGATCACAAAAATTAGAATTGTATAAAAAGAATTAGAGGTTTCCTCTCAAACGGCTCAACTTGGACATCAGTTTTTTTAAAAAGTTGCAGTAGAGGGGCACCTGGGTGGCTCAGTGGGTTAAAGCCTTGCCTTTGGCTCAGGTCATGGTCTCAGGGTCCTGGGATCAAGCCCCACATCGGACTCTCTGCTCAGTGGGGAGCCTGCTTCCTCCTCTCTCCCTGCCTGCCTCTCTGCCTACTTGTAATCTCTGCCTGTCAAATAAATAAATAAAATCTTTAAAAAAAAATTGCAGTAGATTGACGCAAACCAAATTTGCTTAAATCTATGACATCATAACAATACTTAAAGGAAGTTCAATTACCTGTAAAAGATGCTATCTTTAAACTAATGAATTCTATTTTGCTTTTCTGAAAACTGATAAGAAAAAAGGGGGGAGATCAAGAATGTATTCTACTTTTCCTATGTCAATTTACCTTGGAAGCCAAATTATTGATGGGGGAGAGTTTCATACACTTGAAATAGTCCAGCCAATAAATGAGGAAAGAATGAAAAACTAAGAAACTACATGCTTTGCAAACCCCTAGTGAAGTGATGCAACAAGATGATGATCATGACCGGATGCTTACATAAGTCACCCAAAGATACAACAAATGAAGATTGCAAGCCTCGGGGTGTTGTGTTCTCCTCAAGCACTCTAAACTGCAGATTAAAAGAGTCTGGGAGATATGCCCATCAATTCATGCTGTGAGACCCTCATTATTTAGAATCTGATTCAAACAAACTGGTATTGAAAATTAGGAGATAACTGTGAAAATTTGAACACTGACTAGATACTTGATGATCTTAAGGGGTTATTGTTAAAAATGTTAGCATGCTAACGGTATTGTAGTCAGAGCTTTTAAACAGTCCTTATCTTTTAGACACAGATTTTAAAGAATCTGAAACAGATTATTTAAAAAAAAAAAAAAAGAATACCAAAAGTTCAAAAATTGGATGGATGGATGGATGGATGGATGGATGATGGATGGATGGAGAGATACATGTATGGTTGGATAAATGAGTGAGTGATTGATAAAAGGAGAGGTAGGAAGCTAGATGTATGGGAAATAAGCTTTGCTCTTTAGTATGCAAGTGGAGGGAAGAGCTGCAGCTTAAAACACTATTGGCTTTATAGAGGACTTCTCTCAACACCCTTTCTAAACCCAGCTGGCATGCCAACGCCAGATGCTCACTTGCTTAGAGTTCAAGATGCAGCCTCAGTTCTGCCTTTCAGATGCACTAGGGTAAGAATTTGATTCAGAACTGAGCCACATGGGAAGAGACACTCTCTGTATCACACATCTGCTTTGTTGGTTGGGACTGTGGCGGCATGGCTCTGAGAAAGCAGTATGGTGGCTTCTTCTAAAGGCTGTAGCCACTTCCTTATTCTAGGACCACTACCAAAGCACCCCTTCCCTCAGCAGCTCAGGTCTATATTTAAGGAGAGTTTTTCCTGGAAGTTCAACCCCAATTCTCTCTTTTGATCCTTCACAATGATTGGGAAAATTATCTCTATCCCCTAATAAATCCTGTTCCTCTTGAGCTAGCTGGTATAGATTCTGTTACCTCTGAGAACCTGCCCAAGAAAAATCTCATGAAAGTGAGCACTGGACCTCCCTTTGGAGAACATATGCATTCTAATTGCTGGACACTGTATGCCAAGCTGCCTCTGGGAACATTTTCAAAGTTAAAAGTGCTGAGCACGGGGCACCTGGGTGGCTCAGTGGGTTAAAGCCTCTGCCTTCGGCTCAGGTCATGATCTCAGGGTCCTGGGATCGAGCCCCGCATTGGGCTCTCTGCTCAGCAGGGAGCCTGCTTCCTCCTTTCTCTCTCTGGCTGCCTCTCTGTCTACTTGTGATCTCTCTATCTGTCAAATAAATAAATAAAATCTTTAAAAAAAAAGTGCTGAGCAGTCTGACACAATGAATTCTTCATTAGGTCAGAAAAGAAATTAGTTTTAGGTACGCAGCGCTGCCATACTGGAACCTTACCACCTTATACGGTTTGCAAAGGAAAGAAAAATCCCATTGAACCTCAAAGTAGCCCCATTATCAGATGCTATTTATAGATTCACCTTTATACTTGGCTGTGTTGAATCTCGACCTCAAACCTCAAGCAATGGAAAAGAGGTCTTTTCTGTTCCATGTTGGAGAGACTGTTTTATATTAAACCCCTTCTGTACCTGTCATACATTGAACTTGAGAATGAGACTAATGGATGTATTTCACTGCGGTGAAGAGCCCAGTTTCTTTCTGGGAGGGAGGTCACAGCTCTGACCATAGTGGCAGAACACAGGAAGAAGATGGTATGTCACAGAGTAGTACGCTGTGGCTCTCCTTCCCTGGCAGGTTTCACAAAGCTTTTGTTCCCAAAAATATTGTCCTGGTTTTCTCATAGAAAAAAATAGATACACTCTCCCAGGGCTGCAGAGTTTCTCACCCCAGACTTACTCAGTCCTGCCTTCAATACAAAGAGCAAAAGACAAAGGCTAAAGATTGAATAGATGGGAAGGAGTGGAATTTGGAATCTGAAGATTGAGACTTTTTTCACAGTGACCTTAATCCCTCTGTTTCATTTTCTTATTAGAAAAATAGAGACCAACAAAAACCTACTTTGCTGCAAGGTTCACATAGACAATATTTTTTTAAAGTCCTTTGCTAACCCTACAACATGATGTGAGTGAGTTATTATATTAATTAGGCCAAATGTGGATGCCCAAGAATGGTGGGTTCCATGCAGTTAAACCTTACAGCACAGTTCTTTTCTTGGTGTATTCCTCTTGGGCTGTGCTCATGATCTCCCCTTTAGAGTCTGACAGACTCAGCCTTGGGAAGAAGGGGTGTCTTTGCTGTTTTCAAAACATACAGAGGGTTTGAAATGTAGATAAGAATAGAATTGAAAAATCCCCCAATTGTCCTACTGCTAGAAAACCACTGTGGGTCTATATAACCTTTGCAGAGTATTTGGAAATTATTCTCTGGTGAGTTATCTTTTTCCAAAACCATGGATATGGATTTATTGCATTTGACCTGCTTGCCATACAAGTGACAAATTTGACCTGTTTGCCATACAAGATTAGGAAGGCAGATTGGGGGGAAACAGGCTGCAGTTGCATTTATCTTCATTTCAGGGACAAGGTGATCTGTTGATGTGATTCCTTCTACATAAACCTCAGAGGCTTAGCATCCCCCACCCAGCATGGTGCAACCATGGAAAAAATACCACATTGTTCACATTATATGGATCCCAGAAGAAGAAGACAGAGGAAAGGAAGGGGGCAGAAAATTAATTTAAAGAAATAATAGCTGAAAACTTCCTTAATCCAGGGAAGGAAATCAATGTCTAGATCCAGGAAGCCCAGAGACAGACCCTCCTCACCAAAACCAAGCCAAGGAGGTCCACACCAGGACAGGGTAATCAAAATGGCAAATGTGATAAAGAAAGGATGTTAAAAGCAGCAAGAGAAAAGAAGGCAGTTACGTATAAGGAAAATCCCACATGGCTATCAGCAGATTTTCAGCACTTGGCAGGCCAAAAGGGAGTGGCATGGTATATTCAAAGTGCTGAAAAGGAAAACTGTGCAGCCAAAAATACTCTATTCAGCAAGGCTATCATTTAGAATAGAAGGAGAGATAAAGAGCTTCTCAAAAAAAAGGAACAAACTTTCTCAGACAAACAAAAATTAAAGGAGTTCATGATCACTAAAGCAACCCTATAAGAAATATTACAGGGAACACTGTGAGTGGAAAGAAAAGAACATAAGTGAGAGTATGAAAAGTAAAAAACACAAAAGCAGCAAAAATAAGTATTCCTATAAAAATCAGACAAGGGATTCATAAAATAAAAGGACGTAAAATATGACAGCACAAACCTAAAACATGGGGAGGACAGGAGTAAAGAATGGGTTCAAATTTAAATGACCATCAACTTAATATAGACTGCTATCTATATGCAGAAGCTATATACAAATTTAATGGTAACCACAAATCAAAATGCAAAATCATAAATATGCAAAGAATAAAGAGAAAGAAACCAAAGTATATCATTAAAGAACACCAGCAAACCATGAAAGAAAGGAAGAGAAGGAAAGACCAGAGAAAAATGACATAAACAACCACAAAGAAGTAACAAAATGGCAATAAATACATATCTATCAATAATTACTTGACTATAAATGGACTAAACTCTCCAAAAGACAAAGGTGACAAAATGGGTAAAAAAATAAAAAAAAAAAATAAATAAATAAATAAATAAACTAGACCCCATATATATGCTATCTACAAGAGAGTTATTTCAGACCTAAAGACACCTGCAGATTGAAAGTGAGTGGATAGAGAAACATTTATCTTGCAAAGAGTTATCAAAAGAAAGTAGAAGTAGCAATACTTATATCAGACAAAACAGACTGTAAAACAAAGACTGTAAGAAGAGACAAAGAGGGGCACTATACAGTCATAAAGGGACATTCCAACAAGAAGCTATAATAATTATAAATAGGTATGCCCAAGCTGGGAGTACCCAAATATATAAAACAGTTAACAACAAGCATAAAGGAAATAATTGATAGTAATACAATAATACTAGGGGAACTTAATACCCCACTTATATTGATGGACAGATCATCCAAAGAGCAAATCCACTAAGAAACAGTGACTTTGAATGACACACTGGACCAAATGGATTTAACAGATGCACTCAGAACATTCCATGTTAAAACAACAGAATACACATGCTTTTTTTTTTATTTTTTGAGATTTTATTTATTTATTTGACAGACAGAGGTCACAGGTAGTCAGAGAGACAGGTAGAGAGAGAGAGGAGGAAGCAGGCTTCCTGCGGAGCAGAGAACCCAATGTGGGGCTCGATCCCAGGACCCTGGGATCATGACCTGAGCCAAAGGCAGAGGCTTAACCCACTGAGCCACCCAGGCGCACCAGAATACACATGCTTTTCAAGTTTATACAGAACATTCTCCAGAAGAGATCACATGTTAGACCACAAAACAAGTCTCAACAAATTGAAAAATAAGGGAGTCATACCACACATCTTTTCTGACCACAGTTTATAAGACTAGAAATCAATGACAAGAAAAAAATCAGAAGGACCACAAATACATGGAGGTTAAATGACATGCTACTAAACAATGAATCAGCTGACCAAAAAAATCAAAGAAGAAATCGAAAACTACATGGAAACAAATGCAAATGAAAACACAACAGTCCAAAACCTTTGTGATGCAGCAAAAGTTGTTCTAAGAGGGAAGTATATGACAAACAGGCTTACCTCAAGAAGCAAGAAAAACCTAAAGTCAAGAACCTAACCTTACACTTAAAGGGGCCAGAAGAAGAACAAACAAAACCCCAAACTAACAAAAGGAAGGAAATAATAAAGATTAGAGCAGCAATAAATGATATCAAAACTAAAAAATCAATAGAACAGGGGTGCCTGGGTGGCTCAGTCATTAAGCGTCTGCCTTCAGCTCAGGTCATGATCCCACGGTCCTGGGACCAAGCCCTGCATCAGGCTCCCTGCTCAGCGGGAAGCCTGCTTCTCCTTCTCTTGTCCTTCGCTCCGCTTGCGCTCCCTCTTTTGCTGCCTCATTTTCTGTCATATATATAAATAAAATCTTTAATAATAATTAAAAAAATAAAAAATCAATAGAATAGAGTGATGAAACCAGGAACTGATTCTCTGAAAAGATCAAGAAAATTGATAAACATCTAGCTAGACACATTAAAAAAAGAGAGTGAGAGGACTCAAATAAATACAATCATAAATGAAAGAGGAAAAATAAACAACTAATACCATAGAAATACAAAGAATTATATGAGATTATGAAAAATTATATGCCAACAAACTGGACAACCTAGAAGAAATGGGTAAATTCCTAGAAACATATAATCTACCAAAATTGAAGCAGGAAGAAATAGAAAATTTGAACAGACTAATTATCAGCAATGAAATTCAATCAGTAATCACAAAACTCCCAACAAACAGAAGTCCATGACTAGAATTCACATGTGAATTCTACCAAACATTTAAAGAAGGATTAATACCTATTTTTCTCAACTATTCCAAAAAATAGAAAAGGAAGGAAAACTTCCAGATTCATTCTAGTAGGCAAACATTACCCTGTTACCAAAATCAAATAAAGACATCACACAAAAAAAGAGAACTACTGGTCATTATCTCTGATGAACCCAAATCCAAAAATCCTCAACAAAATATTAGCAATAACTGAATCCAACAACACACTTTTTTTTAAAAATCATATACCACGATCAAGTAGAATGTATTTCCAGGATGCAAGTGTGGTTCAATATTCACAAAACAATCATCATGATATGTCACATCAATAAGGGAAAGGATTAAAACCATATGGTCATTAAAGTAGATGCAGAAAAAGCATTTGACAAAGTTCAGCATCCATTCATGATGAAAACTCTCAAAAAAGTAGGTCTAGAGGAAACATATTTCAACATAACAAAGGCCATATATGAAAAACCCACAGATAACATTATCCTTGATAGGAAAAAACTGAATGCTTTCCCCCTAAGGTCAGGAACAAGACAAGGATGTCCACTCTTACCACTTTGATTCAACGTAGTACTAGATGTCCTAGTCAAGCAATCAGATAGCAAAAAGAGATAAAAGTACCCAAATTGGAAAGGAGGAAGTAAAAAATTTTCACTATTTGCAGATGATATGATACTATATACAGAAAACCTTAACAACTCCACTAAAAAACTACTAGAACTCTTGTTTGTTGGGAGATTTTTGAAGACTGCTTCAATTTCCTTGCTGGTTATGAGTCTGCTCAGGTTTTCTGTTTCTTCCTGTTTCAGTTTTAGTAGTTTATACGTCTCTAGGAATGCATCCATTTCTTCCAGATTGCCTAATTTGTTGGCATATAGTTGTTCATAATACATTCTTATAAGAGTCCAGGGCCGGATGGCTTCCCAGGGGAATTCTACCAAACATTCAAATAAGAATTAATACCTATTCTTCTGAAGCTGTTCCAAGAAAACAGGGAACCTTCCTGAAACAAGGAAAACTTACAAACTCTTCCTATGAGGCCAGCATTACCTTGATCCCAAAACAGACAAATACCCCACCAAAAGAGAGAATTACAGACCTAAATCCCTGGTGAAAAAAGTCTCACCAAGATACTAGCCAATAGGATCCAACAATACATTAAAAGGATTATTCACCACGACCAAGTGGGATTTATTCCTGGGCTGCAAGGGTGGTTCAGCATTTGCAAATCAATCAATGTGATACAATACATTAATAAAAGAAAGGACAAGAACAACATGAACCTCTCAATAGATGCAGAAAAAGCATTTGACGAAGTACAACGTCCTTTCTTGATCAAAACTCTTCACAGTATAGTGTACTTCAATATCATAAAAGCCATATACAAAAAACCCACAAGGAATATCATTCTCAATGGGGACAAATTGAGATCATTTCCCCTAATGTCAGGAACATGACAGGGATGTCCATTATCATCACGATTGTTCAACATAGTACTAGAAGTCCTAGCCTCAGCAATCAGACAACAAAAGAAATAAGAGAGATTTAAATCTGCAAAGAAGTGAAACACTCACTCATCACAGATGACGTGATACTCTGTAGAAAAACCAAAAGACTACACCCCAAAACTGCTAGAACTCATACAGGAATTTAGCAATATGACAGGATATAAAGTCAATACACAGAAATCAGTTGCATTTCTACACACTAACAATAAGACAGAAGAAAGAGAAATTAAGGATTCAATCTCTTTTACAGTTGCTTCAAAAACCATAAGATGTCTATGAATATACCTAACCAAAGAGGTAAAGGATCTGTACTCAAAAAACTATAGAACACTCATGAAAGAAGTTGAGGATGACACAAAGAAATGGAAAATATTCCACGCTCATGGATTGGAAGAATACATATTGTGAAAATGTCTATGCTGCCTAGAGCAGTCTACACATATAATGATGGTATTACCAAAATACCATCAACTTTCTTCACTGAGCTGAAACAAATAATCCTAAAATTTGTATAGAACCAGAAAAGACCCCCAACAGCCAGAGGAATGTTGAAAAAAAAACAAAAACAAAGTTGGTGGCATCACAATTCCAGACTTCAAGCAATCTTACAAAGCTGTCATCATCAAGACAGTATGGTACTGGCACAGAAACAGACACATAGATCAATGCAGCAGAATAGAGAGCTCAGAAATGGACCCTCAACTCCATGGTCAACTAATCTTCGACAAAGCAGGAAAGAATGTCCAGTGGAAAAAAGACAGTCTCTTCAACAAATGGTTTTGGGAAAACTGGGCAGTAACATGGAGAAGAATGAAACTGGACCATTTCCTTACATCATATACAAAAATAGACTCAAAATGGATGAAAGACCTAAATGGAAGACAGAAATCCAACAAAATCCTAGAGGAGAACACTGGCAGCAACCTCTTTGACCTCAGCCACAGCAACTTCTTGCTAGACACATCTCCAAAGGCAAGGGAAACAAAGGCAAAAATGAACAACTGGAATTTCATCAAGATAAAAAGCTTTTGCACAACAAAGGAAACAACAGACAAAACCGTAAGACAACTGACAGAATGGAAGAAAATATTTGCAAACGTCTTATCAGATAAAAGGCTAGTATCCAAAATCTATAAAGGACTTATCAAACTCAGCACCCAAAGAACAAATAATCCAATCAAGAAATGGGCAGAAGACATGAACATATACTTCTCCAAAGAAGACATCTAAATGGCCAACAGATGCATGAAAAAGTGTTCAATATCACTTGGCACCAGGGAAATACAAATCAAAACCTTAATGAGATACCACCTCACACCAGTCAGAATGGCTAAAATTAACAAGTCAGGAAATAACAGGTGTTGGTGAGGATGCGGAGAAAGGGGAATCCTCCTACACTGTTGGTGGGAATGCAAGTTGGTGCAGCCACTCTGGAAAGCAATATGGAGGTTCCTCAAAAAGTTGAAAATAGAGCTACCCTATGACCCAACAATCATGCTACTGGGTATTTACCCCAAAGACACAAATATAGTGATCCAAAGGGGCACGTGCACATGAATGTTTATAGCAGCAATGTCCACAATAGCCAAACTATGGAAAGAGCCTAGATGTCCACTGACAGATAAATGGATAAAAATGATGTGGTGTGTATACACAATGGAAGACTATTCAGCAACCCCAAAAAATGAAATCTTGCCATTTGCAACCATGTGGATAAAACTGGAGGGTATTATGTAAATTGAACTAAGTCAATCAGAGAAAGACAATCATCATATAATCTCATTCATATGTGGAATTAAAGAAACAAAACAGAGGATCATAGAGGAAGGGAGGCAAAAACAAAACAAGATGAAATCAGAGAGGGAGACAAACCATAAGAGACTCTTAATTAGAGGAAACAAACTGCAGGCTGCTGGAGGGGAGGTGGGTGGAGGGATGGGGTAACTGGGTGATGGGCATTAAGGAGGGCACATGATGTAATGAGCACTGGGTATTATTTAAGACTGATGAATCACTGACCTCTACTTCTGAAACTAATAATACACTATGTGTTAACTAATTGAATTTAAATTAAAAAATAATTTTATATAAAAAATAATAACATGTAAAAATTTAACTGCCTTTCTAAAATCCAAATAAAGTATAACTGCCATTAAAAAAAAAACCTACAACTGATAAAGGAATTCAGTAAAGTCACAGGACACAAAATCAATGTGCAGAAACCTGTTGCATTCCTATACACTAATAATGAAGTAGCAGGAAGAGAAATTAAGAAAACAATCCTATTTACAATTGCACCAAAAATAATAAAATATCTAGGAATAAACTTATCAAAAGAGATGAAAAACCTGAGCTCTAAAAACAGTAAGACACCAATGAAAGAAATTAAAGACAAGACACAAAAAATGGAAAGACATTCCATCTCACGAATTAAAGGACAGATATTGTTGGAATGTCTGTACTACCCAAAGCAATTTACAGATTTAAATCAATCCCTATCGAAATATCAATAGCATTTCTCACAGAATTAGAAAAAACAATCCTAAAGTTTGTGTGAAGCCACAGACCTCCAATAGCCAAGGCAAGTTTGAAAAAGAATAACAAAACTGGAGCTATCACAATTCCAGAGTTCAAGCTCTATTACAAAGCTGTGATCATCAAGACAGCATGGTGCTGGCACAAAAACAGACACATAGATCCATGAAACAGAATAGAAAACCCAGAAGTAAACATATAATTATATGGTCAATTAATATTCGACAAAGGAGAAATAAATATCTAATGGAAAAAAGATGCTCTCTTCAATAAATGGTGTTAGGAAAACCAGATGGCAATGTGCAAAAGAATGAAACTGGACCATTTTTTTTTTTTTTACCATATACAGGAAATCAACTCAAAATGGATTAAAGACTCAAATGTGAGACCTAAAACCACAAAAATCCTAGAAGAGGACACAGGCATTGGTGGCTATAGCAACAGTTTTCTATATAGGTCTCCTGAGGCAAGGAAATAAAAGTAAAAATGAACTATTGGGACTACATCAAAATAGAAAGCTTTTGCACAGCAAAGAAAAAAAAAAACAACAAAACTAAAAGGCAACCTAAGAAATGGGAGAAGATATTAGCCAATGACATATCTGATAAAAGGTTATTACCCAAAATATGAAAAGAACTTATACAACTGAGCCACCCAAAAACCACATAATCCAATTAAAAATGGGTAGAAAACATGAATAGACATTTCTCTGAAGAAGACATGCAGATGGCCAACAGACACATGAAAAGACGCTCAACATCACTCATCATCAGGGAGATACAAATCAGAAACCACAATGAGATATCACCTCACACCTCAGAATGGCTAAAATAAAAAACACAAGAAACATCAAATGTTGGCGAGGATGTGGAGAAAAAGGAAGCCTCTTGCACTGTAGGTGGGAATGCAAACTAGAGCAGCCACCATGGAAAACAGTGTGGAGATTCCTCAAAAAGTTGAAAATAGAATTTACCCTACAATTCAGGCATCGCACTACTGGGTATTTACCCCCAAAAATAAAAACACTAATCCAAAGGAATATATGTACCTCCATGTTTATCGATGCGTTATTTAGAATAGCTGAATTATGGATGCAGCCAAAGTGTCTATCAATAAATGAATGGATAAGAAGACGGGGTGTGTGTGTGTATATATAGATATAGGAATATCATTCATCCATTAAAACTAATTTTGCCATTTGCAACAATATGGATGGACCTAGAGAGTATTATGCTAAGCAAAATAAGTCAGTCAGAGACAGACAAATACCACCTGATTCCACTCATATGAGGAATTAAAGAAATAAAACGAAGAGGGGGGAAGAAAGTGAGAGACAAACCAAGAAACCAACTTGTAAGTACAGAGATCAAACTGATGATTACCCAAGGGGAGGAAGGTTGGGGGAATGTAGAGGAGAAACAAATACCATATTGCCCTTTGATAGAACTTGTTGGGGGAAGGACCAAGAGAAGCAGAAAGTTTGCTCATATCAAAGTCTAGCCGGGGGCGCCTGGGTGGCTCAGTGGGTTAAAGCCTCTGCCTTCGGCTCAGGTCATGATCCCAGGGTCCTGGGATCGAGCCCCACATCAGGCTCTCTGCTCAGCGAGGAGCCTGCTTCCCCCTCTCTCTCTGCCTGCCTCTCTGCCTACTTGTGATCTCTCTCTGTCAAATAAAGAAATAAAATCTTAAAAAAAAAAAAAAAAAAGTCTAGCCTGACTCAGTGTTCTCTCCAGCCAATGGGGAAAAGGACAACCCGAGTGGAGGTTGACATGAAAGCATTTTGTCTTTCTTGTTTTGGGCAGAACCAAGCCTGAGGAGGAACCCTGCCTGGTGAAAATTGCTTTCTCCCCTGCCCAGAACAAATACACTGGCAACCCTTCACAGCACCCCCCCCCATCAGAGTAGCCGAAAAGCAAGTGGGGAGGGGAAGTGGACCACCCCCATGCTGGAGAGTGAATTCACACCATTTCTCACATTCTCTCTTGCTGGGATTTGTCTGGCTCATTCCCAAGGACAATCTACGTAAGATCCAGGAAGGAAGGAAGAAAAACTTCTTGCTCACATGTATCCACCTGGAGGGATAATGCCTGAGCGGGCCTTAACATCCTGGGTTTTCATAGGTTTAGGATGGTGATAAGGGTTAGATGGCACCAGAAATGCCCAGGCCTCTCACTAGAGGAGAGGGGTGTCTCATGTTCCCCCTGCTGTGTGGAGGCCAGAAACCAAGCCCGTGTGAGAACCAGAAGCTAAGGCAGGGTTTGGGTTCTGAGGCATTGAGTTTAGGGTGGGCAGCTGCCCCCCTGAGGGAAGGGAGAACTCCAGAAACACAAGAGGCCAGCCCAGACCTTTCTCATAAGTCTCGGAGAGAAAGCCAGGGCTCAATGACAGGGGAAGACAGAAGGAGATCTCAAGCTTATGGGAGCTAAAGGCAGGATCCACCTGAATGACAGAGCCAAGACAGAGCCAGGCAGCAATGGAATGTGAGCTAAAGCAGGTAAGACATACCTGCAAGGGGGTCAATGGTCTTGGAAAAGACCCAGATCTCCTATAGAGTTCGTGACACTACTTCATGGATCAGGAGATGAGAGAGACTTGCATGGATTAGGCTGACTAGTCACGCCAGGACACAAAGGATGCCACTAATGTATGGAGCTGTTACTAGGTAGACGCTTACCAAGCCAGGGCAAGGGGGACAGTCACCTTTTAAAAATAAAAATTAAAAAAATAAAAAATAAAGTAACATGAGTGTACTGATCTCATAATAAGGCCCCATACCCTGCTCTAAAACACGGCATGAGTTGTCTCCTTGATTATCCACGGCCATATTTTGAGGATGGCATTGGTCCTACCCTCCATTCTACACTCCAATTAAAAAGAAAAAATAAAGAGTCCAAGAGAAGTAAAACAAATAGCCAAAAGTTATATTGCCAGTATAACCAAGCATCCGTCCCGTACTTGTAGTTGTCCGATATTCTTAGAGGGACATCGTGTCTACAAAGCAGTCAAATTCACAAAGCTAAGAAGAAACCAGAGATTTAGACTCAGCATGGTGGGAAGAGGTAAGGGTTCCATGGTGGCGCCCCGCCAGATAGAGGAATTCCAATACTTGCCCAAGGTCATGGTGATGGAGCCTTAAAGCTGTCGTCCATATCTGGCCTTCTGCTCCTTTGTGGGGACACAGGGAGGTTATGCTCTCCGGGCCCCTGGTAGTCATTGGTCAATGGGCTGTGTGGCAATGACATGTGTCACTTGCAGATTGATTTATTTTGTGCAGAGGCATTTAGAGGAGGTGTGGGTTCTCCATGATCTCCCTTCCTCTGCTCTGATGACCTTGATATAACTGCTTGTTCCAGATGACAGGTTACATGATCCCTGAGTCACCACTTGGAAGAAATCTGCTCCAGAGAGTCGTCAGATCAAGAGCGTACTTTGCATAAGCAAGAAATAAATGCTTCTGTCTTAAGCAATGATTTTCCCACAGCAAGCCCCCCCAACCCATTTTGATTAACATAGACACCTGATGAACACCAGTTTCATGAAGAGAACTCCTTAGCTACATCTTAAGTCTTCTTGAACATATCTCTCAGTCTAGTAAGTGCCACAGATCAGAGAGAGGAGACAAACCCCATGAGACTCTTGACTCCGGGAGACAAACTGAGGGTTGGGGAAGGCGGGGGTGGCATGGGGCAACTGGGTGACGGGCATCAAGAAGGGCACGTGATGGGATGGGCCCAGGGTGTTATACACAACTAATGAATCATTGAACATTATATCAAAAACGAGTGATATGTTGACTAATTGAAATTATTTTTTTTAAAAAATCAAACAGTTTTATTCCTGGATGACCACATAAAGACAAATGAAATTTGACCCCTATCTTACACCATTCACTGAAATTAACTCAAAATGGATTAAAGACTTAAACATGAGACCTGAAACCATAAACTTCTACAGGAAATGTCAGGGAAGAAGCTCCTTAACATTAGCCTTGGCAATGATTTTTGTGGATATGACATAAAAAGCACAAGCAGCATGAGCAGGAATTAACAGGTGGAATTACATCAGACGAAGCTTCCGTACAACAAAGGAAGCCACTGACAACATGAGAGGGCAACCAACAGAGTGGGAGAAAACATTTGCAAACCATATGTCCCATAAGGGATTCATCCAAAATATATCAAAGAACCCCTATAACTCAATGGCAAAACACCAAACAATCCAATTTAAAAACGGGCGGAAGAACCAGACATTTTTCCAAAGAAGACATCCAAATGATGAAACGTATGTGAAAAGAGGCTCAATGTTACATTTCAAAATATACTAAAATCTCTCTAATTCAGACATCGCATTTCATGCAGTCTCAGCTCTAAGACGTAATTACAAATGGGAAACAGATAGAAGATGTCTCCAGGCCACAGGAATTTGTGAAATAAAGACTGCATTTTACCTGTGCAGAACTTGTTGACTTTTAATAAACAAACAATTCTAACCAACTACATTTTTTTCTTCTGCAGAAACCTGGAAAACTCTGGGTCTCTAAAAGCTGGCATGCAGGTAGTAAGAGTACCAAAGAAAGGAGGTTGTAGAGACAATGACTCAGCCGTGGCAATGATCTGTAGTCAGAGCAACAACCTGAGTCATTTTTGCTTAACAATATCTAAGACAGCAGGAGAATGTGCAACCAATTTGAAAACATTCCCTTTGAGATTTTCTTTTTTAAGCTTGGGGTTTAAATCAAAGCAGTTCCAAGTTGTAAATCTGTCAAAAATATAGAGACAGTGAGAGAGAGACAAAGAGATAATTAGACTAATCCATTTTGAAATGCTATTGTGATTTGAGGGAACTTTTTATTTATATATTTATATTATTTATTTATTGTATCAGCATTTTGCTTAACCCTATTAAAATGTTTTGCAATGATTATGTTTTTGTGATACAAAAGTATTTTTTTTTCCAATGGGTGAATACAAGATGTGAAAAATTCCCATAGAGTAACCTAATTTCCAATGAGGCTAAAAAAGGAGATGTCAACTCTGCTAGTCGATTCTTAGATATTCTTTTTTTTTTTTTAAGATTTTATTTATTTGACAGACAGAGATCACAAGTAGGCAGGGAGGCAGGCAGAGAGAGAGGGGGAAGCAGGCCCCCTTCCCGATGCAGGACTCGATCCCAGGACCCTGAGATCATGACCTGAGCTGAAGGCAGAGGCTTAACCCGCTGAGCCACCCAGGTGCTCCTATTCTTGGATACTCTTAAAGGAAGAATAATCAACACAAAAAATAGAGTTCCTGTTCCTTCTATTGGCTTTATGAGGGAGATTGTGTCCCCTTTCAGCCTCCATCTTGGTTGAACTCATAAGTCGGTTGTCTGATCCCAAAGGACTTTTATAAATAATGAGGCAATAACTAATTTCATCATGGACTAATGGACCAGAGCGATTTCTACCTGCTTATTCATTTCACTAATCGGAAAACAGGCTGAGCTGCCTTGCCTGCCCTGGTAAACTGGACTTTGGATGCGCCATAAGAGATAAAGTTTCTTCTGAATTAGATAATTCAGTTGGTGTTTCCATAAGAGAACTGATACCACCAAGGGGCATAGCACTGTGACCACGTTCTTAAGCCTATCGCCTCACAGATGAGTCCAAAGGTAAAGGCATAATTGGAGACTAGCATGTTTTCCATTCCAATGTGTTAAGTTCAGGGTTGATATGTTCAAAAGATTAACTACTGGTTCAGCCCGAGCCCTGACCAATTAGAATGGGTGCTGGGGTAAACAACCAGTGCATTCCTGAAGATCCATGAGTTCTAAGCCTCGTAAATAGAATAAGAAATCAATCAGTCAATAAACAAATAAATAAATAAGGCTCCGCCATCCAATAGGAAAGAGACAGAACATCAGAAAGCTGGCATGTTCCCGCATCGCTGGGTGAGGATGCTACCTCCAGCCAAATGCAACAGAATTATGAGATGAAAGAAAACATCTTGCTCTAGCCGAGGCAGGTTATAAGCCAGATTACCCTTGAAAGCCTTTCAGAGGGAGACTATAACAAACTCAACTTGCAGAGGAGAAAAATGAGATTATGAGTAATGATTCCGATCTTGCCCTGGAAGACAGAACTTTCCTCCTGTCACACCCACCCTGCAGGCAGGACTCGGGGAGCGACACATTTACCAGCAGCTTCCCTGAGCGCTGAGTGCTTTATAGCAGGTAAGCAGCTGAGGGAAACTCGCAGACACAGCAGAATGGCAGATTCGGTGATAAAGGACATGTAGGTAGGGATCGGTGGGGACTGTCACAGCCAGAAGCATGTGCGCGTCTCAAGGGGACAGCCACCACTCGTTGGCGCCACGAGGAAGTGAAGGTCCAGTATTGATGGATCTTTCCATTTCTTTTAGTGAGAAGTTAGTAACGTGAGGCTTATCTTAAATTTCTTGATTTTCCAAATGAAGGCGAAATATTTCTCTTTCACTCTATGTGGGACAAATCGAACACGTGCAGGCCACCAGGTACAGCCTCTGGTTTACTCCATTGCTTCCTTCATTTAATTACATTCCTCAGGCATCTACCAAGTCCCAGATACTGCGCAGGATGGAAAGGATAGAATTCTGAAGACGTAATTCCTGCCTTCAAAAATCTTACAGTCTCATGTAAGCTAGAAAGGATTGCCAAGTAATTATAAAACTGGACTGTGTGGGCCTCACTACTCTGTGGGCTAGCCATGTGGCTGGGCCAACGGGCAGCTCCGCTCATCTGGGGAGCTGCTGGGTGGGCTTGGGTTTGGCTGGAGCTGCCGCTTTAGGGTGGCCTCCACGGGACAGCCCATCTCTATTCCACACGGTCTCTCATCCTCCTACAGGCCAGCCCAGGGTGGTTCACAGGGCAGCTGGGCCAGTTTCCAAGAAAACGAGTGGCAACATGCAAGCCAGGCTCCCAGCCAGCCTGCTGTAACTTCCGCCCCATCGTATGACCGAGGCAAGTCACGGGGCCAACCCAGCCTCAATGGGAGGAGAAATGGTCTCCACCTCTTGACAAGAAGTCACGTCTCAGAAGGTGTGGATTCAGGGAAGGGTGGAGGGCCGTTGCCATTCTGGCAATCTACTTCACCTCATTAGAAGGCACGGCATGTGCAAAGCTGTCTGCCATCATGAGAGCGGAGAAGGCAAAGGCGGTACTAAGGAAAGACATGACCAGGGTGGTCAGAAGAGGCCAGTCTATGAAGGTCCTACCTCGTATGCAGCCCGGGGGAATAGAAAGATTTCTTTAATTAAAAAAAAAAAATTTGGAGTAAAAAAAATCATTCTCTCTGCTGACTATACGGAGAATACAAGACAAATGCAGAATAAATACAATGCAAGGTTTGAACATAAGCATATGAAATAAAATGTTCTGGGGACTTGCAAAAAGGTTAGATCATAACTAGCTTGATAAAAATCAAGGAAGGCTTCATGAAGGGGATGGACTGGCAGATGAACTTTGAAGAACAAAACAGATTTTCCCAGGTAGCGGTGTGTATGTTGACATATCAGTGTTCATCCAAGTGCAGGGGAAGGGAAGACCCAAATACGTGTGATAGTCAGCAGAGTGGTTTGGCTACATTGAGGACAGCCGTTCGCAATCCTTTTCTACCTTAACCTTCTGGAACATGATGTTCCCGTATGACACTTCCACATTCATACCCTGGGCATGCCAAAGGTAGGACAGGGTACAGTGGTATACAAGATGGCCCATCCAGCCTCTCTTGCCCACGGGTCCACTGTGACACTGACCTTGAGACCCACTAATGCAGGCTTTGTCGGAGAGCAATGAAAGAGGCAGCGGAGGGGATAAGTTACTGGAGGTTCTAAATTATCAGGTTCTGGGGCGCCTGGATGGCTCAGTGGGTTGAGCATCTGCCTTTAGCTCAGGTCATGATCCCAGGGACCTGGGATTGAGTCCTGTGTTGCTCTGCGGGGGGTCTGCTTCTCCCACTCCCTGTGCCCCTGCTCCCTGCTTGTGCTCTCTCTCTCTCTCCAATAAATCATTAAGATCTTAAAAATAAATAAATAAATAAAATGCCAGGTTGGGGAAATCTTAACTTAAAATGCAAGAAAGTTTCCCAGCAGGTTTTTGAATAAGATAAAAACATAAGTAGAGCTGCAATTTGCCAATAGTTGCTAACAAAATGGAGCAAAATGAGCAGGATGAGGCTCAAAGAGGATTCACCTTCCTCATCCCCCAGTCAGAGCTGACATCATGAACCAACCGAGGGACATCTTCTTGGGACCCTCCAAATCTGTCCCTGTTTAGGGATCTAACAATGTGGAGAAAGATGGAGCTGGTAAGCACTGGAACCTGATGGCCACCGTGGGGTTGGAGACAGGCATCCCCTGAAGAGGGGAGACCCCATTTGGGAGGGAAGAAGAGCCAAGCTGGTATTCCGGGGGTCGCAGTGGAAATGTAGAAAGGAGGACTACGTCAAAGAAGTGTGCGTTATCCCCCTGGGATTTGTCACTTGGGTTGGACAAGGCGGGAAAAGAAAAGGGGAAATTAAACATCACTCCAGTGTTTCAAGGTTGGCAGAGACCCGTGGTGCCATGCACCAAAAGAAGAAAGCTAGAAAACTGTGCAGTAGGGAGGAGAATGGATTCAGTTTGAGTCGTAGGGATAAACATCAAGGCTGGAAAGCATCAGAGCAAACCTGAGGCTAATGCTTGTAACAACACCACGAAACAAAAATGTCACAAATGTGGCCTTGCTTCCAAGATTCCAGCAACATTGGAAGAGCGTGTGTGGGAGAGAAACTCACTTCTTGTTTCTTCCAAGAATGTTGCAACATTGTTCAAGTTTCCTAGTAGAACTCAAGAAGAGGAGGAGAGGTGAAAAATTGGTTTGCAAGAGTTTTGTTTTTCTTTTGCCTAAGGAAAATTCGGAAAGAATGACTCCTGGGTACTGGCCATGGCTGCACCTGTAGAAACTTGAACTTCCTGGCTCCCTCCTTCAACCTCTGCTTAATGTCTGAACGGAGTCCTGGCTTCATGAATGTAGCAAACTTGATCAAATTATGAGAGCCGTCATTCTGCTGTCTCAAAATTGAGATCATTTTTCATGCGACAAAATTGGGGGTCCATGTTCAGAGGAGAGGAGCTGAATATCTAGTCACCCGTCTTGCAGGGAGAGGGTAAAAAAAGGGTGGCTGAAGAGGATGGGTTCTAGGGGCGCCAGGGTAGCTCACTCGGTGAAGCCTCTGCCTTCAGCTCACGTCATGATCCTGGGGTCCTGGGATCGAGTCCTGCATCAGGCTCCCTGCTCGGTGGAGAGTTTGCTTCTCCCTCTGCCTCCTCTTCCCCGCCCCCCGCTTGTGCTCTCTCTCTTTCCCTTGGTCTCTCTCTCAAGTGGATAAATCAAATCTTTAAAAAAAAAAAAAAAGGAGGTTGGATTCTAGCTTAAGATTTCTTGAGTCAAATCCCAACAATGCCTCACCGATGCATTGATTTTTTTCATCTGTAAATTGGAGATGTTCCTCCTCGCCTTCTCTACCCGTGGTTGTGAGGTTCACGGAGAAGTACAGGTCAGGTGTACTTAGTGATTAAATCTGATTGCTTCACAATTCCCTTTATTTCTTTTTTCAGTATAGACACCTATAAAGTGCTAATGAATAATTCCCCTTGTTTGGTGGTATCACCCATGGGAAGCTCTCATTTTCTAAAATTTCCTTTGGTTTAGCATGACCAGGAGAGACTTCAAGACCTATAGATGAATGAATGCCCCTATAGAGGATGTTCTCAGCAACTTCCCTGCTCTCCGAGAAGATCTGAAGTCAGCTGGGCCATAGAGGTCATCAGTGGGGACTGCCGGTCATACTCAGGCTCGGTCGATACGAAGTTAGTGAGATGAACTTCAACAAATGATCTTCCACAGCAAAGCTTGGAAACTTTCTTGTTTCTACTTGTGCTAACCCCCAAAGGTACATGAGCTGCAAAAGGATTAGAGTGCTCGTACACTTCAGCTGCAAAGATTTCCTTATAAATTCTTCCTCTTATTACTATAGTGACATAAACATGGCGCACTGGGATTCAATTAACGTAGTTCCGGGGTCTGAGCATGTTGGACGGTAGTAGCATTTTTTTTTTTCTCCTAATATCTTAAACCAGCACATCATTTCTTTATCAAAGACTTTTCTGCCACAAGTATGGGCAGTGGTGTGCTGCTGTTTATAACAACCTGCTCTCCCAGAATAAAAAACCCTGGGTGTGTCATGCCATTTGCCAAATTCTGTGAAGTAAATACTCTCACCACGGCTAATCAACCATCAGCTACTGAAGAAGTCACTGAAAAGTGAGGTTGGGCGGTCTCTGTGCAGCGGGCTCCAATGAACCAGTATGAACCTTCCTTAACATTCAATCGTCACTGCACTCAATACCTCGCAAGCCGCCAATGAGACATTTTGTAAGTATCGTTTAGGATAACAGTGTTGTCCTTGGAGCCAGGGGAGCAGGAACTGAATATTCCAGGTGGTGGAGGAAAGCATATCCGGCTGGCACACGCTGCTCTGTTTTGTATCGGAAATAATCATAAATACGCCTTGGTGTGTTTATGTTAGCTTCCCTTCCCAGACCAGGCCTGTCTGCAAAAGCAATCAGGGAATATGGATGGCAATAACAACAATAACCAAAACAGGTGCCCGGGGATTCTCCGAGGCTCCGAGGGACCTCATTCCTTGGCAGAATCCTAAGAAGCTCATTAGCAGATATTAAAATTCTCCCACACGGACACCAGTAGGAGTCTCCGCACTGCCCTCTAGTGGTTTCAGTGGCGGCCGTCACCTAGTGGTGGATGACTACTTCTGGACCACACTGTACCCTTCTTCTCAAGTGTGTTCGTGTCACTGAAGCTGTCCTTGGTAAGGTGTGAGGAGAAGCCGCCTGACCACGGATACATGGGTAACTGGACCCCATTTCTTTGGAGAAATTTGATACAAAATTCCCACATGCTGAATGGGAAAAGAGGTGAGTGGGACGACTTAGAGTCACAGCCTAAGGGGTCCCTTGGTGCAGGAAGTCTGGGTATAGGCATTCCTTCCCTGCAGGGTGATCCTTGACATTCAGATCTAGGGATACGAGGTGGTTCTTCACCTCCTGTTTAACAGTCTCGGTCCTAAGCCCGGGTAACTCACCAACTCTAAGTTTTTGTTACCATTTTTCCCCAAATCTCCATTCCACCCTGGTGCTAGCAAACCTTCTGGTGCCCGCCCTGAGAAGTGGTCCCAATTGGCTGGGTTTCCTCCCCCTCCCTCCGGACAGTGTATTTGCCCTAGAGATTTGGTAAGTTCTCCATTTTCCTCACCTACTCTTGACCTTGTAGCTGTCTCAGCAGAGAAGGAAGAGCTTCTTTCTCAGAGAGGAAAAGGAAAAGACTGGCAAATTTCTCCCTGCAGAAAGGCCTTGGAAAGGTGCCTATTTGGAAGAACATTGAAAGCCAGCTCCAGGCATCTCTGTTTTAACCCACGAGGCAAGGTTTCCAGGTGTCACCTCACAGCAGTAATGATTTCCTTTTGGCAAAGGTGACGGGGCTGGGGGCACGCCCCTCCCCATCCTCCCAGTTGACAGGATTGTGAAGGCAACAGAGAGAGCAAGTGTGATATTGCCGTGAAGACTGCAGTGCTGAAAAGATGCTAATTCTCGGAACAGCGATCCCCCACATAAAGGGAATGGCTTAACCCATTTCTGCCTCTGAAACTGCATACATTTTCCCATGCTGGTACTTACTGTGTAATAACGAGTGTGTATCTCTCCACTAGATTTGGGGTCAGAGCCTATTGTGTGTCTCTCTGGAGCACCAGCGTCAGTCCAGACAGTTACACACCGGATCCCATATTCGCAAACGAAGTAAATGCTCAAGGACGTTTGAAGAGCTAATGCATCGCAGACAGGGGATTTGAACTCACATCTGTTGACACCGGCTGCAGTGAACTCATCACCCTGATCATCAAGGTCATCAATGTCTGTTATTGGTGGCTGATGCACAGCGACAGGACAGACGTGGAATGAGGATTTAATCAATCGTGCCTCTGTAATGAAGCCTCCATAAAAATCCCAAAGGATGGGGTTTGCAGAGCTCCTAGGTTAGTGAACCTGTGGAGATTTGGGGGAGTGGTGTGCCTGGAGGGGGCAGGGAAGCTCGGCACCCCTTCCCCATACCTCTGTCTGTTCCTGAATTATATCCTTTTATAATAAACTGGTAATCTAGTTTTTAAAAAATGAGGAGGGATGGCACCTGGGTGGCTCAGTTCATTAAGCATCTGATTCTTGATTTCAGCTGAGATCATGATCTTGGGATCATGGGATCGAGCCCCATGTCAGGCTCCACACCCCGCTGAAGATTCTCTCTCTCCCTCTTCCTCTGCCCCACCCCCACCTCTTAAAAAAAAAAAGAAATCAGAGATGGAATGAGATCCGCACAAACATTGCTTAAGTCCCTATATCCGTGGAAATTTCATTCTAAACCAAGTTTTGGAGGGTAGTTCCCATCTACTGAGAATTCCAGCTATTCTGTGAGTGACAGAACAGAGTCATCTAAAGGTGTGGAAAGACCGGGGTAACCCAGGCGAGTAGACTCACTACAAGAACTGGGATCCTCAAAATGATTTCAAGTCACGTTGCAGATACCTGAGGCAGCAGAGGTCAGGCTGTAAGCAAGACAAGGGGCACCTCCGAGAACGTGCTCTCACTCAGGTAAATTCGGAGAAGTTTTGGGGCGCCTGGGTGGCTCAGTGGGTTAAAGCCTCTGCCTTCAGCTCAGGTCGTGGTCCCAGGGTCCTGGGATCGAGCCCCGTGTCTGGCTCTCTGCTCAGCAGGGAGCCTGCTTCCCCCTCTCTCTCCGCCTGTCTCTCTGCCTACTTGTGATCTCCATCTGTCAAATAAATAAATAAAATCTTTTAAAAAAAAAATCGGAGAAGTTTGCTTAAGACTGCTGATACGAATCTTGCCATCCAAAACGGGCCAGGAAAGTGGGGTTTCTGCCCCTCGACTTCACCAACTCAGCTAACAGCTCTTGAAACCGAATCCCTATCTCTGAATGTAGATCTGAAGACTGCAGGGGGTGGGGGGGGGGATCAGCAGAAAGAGCCCTTTTGACTTCCCCCCTCTAATGCTGACATTCAAATGACCTGATCTCCCAGCCCAGGAATGCAGACAATTAAGGAATTAAGGAAACCTGCCAGGGCTACGGCCTGGGGAGGGGGCAGGGAAACATACATTAGGATAAAGACTCTGCTCCCCGTCCTCCTCCCCATCTATGATTTATTTCCCCCAAGAAACAGGGGGCTCAATAAACACCCGCGTCTGGGGGCAACCACGAACCCCCATTGCTCTGTCCTCCGGGGAGAAGGCAAAACACCATTCATCAAAGCCAGCTACGTACCTAGACCTGCTGCTGTTTTGTTCCCAAGCAGCTCCTCAGTCAGTCCTCCTGGAGAGCCCAGGGCATCAGGACCCCGCTCTGCCCTGCCGAGCAGTGCTGCAGGCTAGGAGGCCGACTGCGCTAGCCCGGGGAGCCCAGCTGCCAACTTAACTACTTGTGTGCTGACTCACGCCCGGGCAGAAGGTGCCCCGTCTGAGCCTGCTGGTGGAAAAACCCAGTCCCAGCCCCGGGAGTCACACCTGGAGCTCGTTACTTTGCACGCGGCATACGTGCACGCACACACACGTGGGGAGGAGGCATGTGTTCACTCGGGCACACCTGCTTCTCCTGTCTGATTTGGGAAAGAGTATGTTTGGTGTCCACCGCACCTAACACCCAGGGGAGACTCGGTAGACCAGATTACCCTGGAGATGGGAGTTAGTTTCGTTGTGAATGAGGGAGCTAAGCTCTAGGCCCGGAGGAGGGCCCACTTGCCTGGAAGGGTTTTAACTACATAAAGAAATTGATAGTAGGTGTTTCAGTCTGGGAGTTTAGGGAAGCTCCCGTGGCCTTCCCAGGACAAAACCAAACTTGTTTCCTGCGGTAGGGCCTCTGTTTTAGTCTCTGTGGCTTCTAGACTCCCTAAGGGGAAGGTTCGTTCTTCGAACTCTGTTGCAGGCCCAGGCATCAGCGACTGGGAAAAGCAAGCAAAGGTTTCAAATGTTCGGTCCATTCTTGGAAATCAGCGACTGTCCACCCATGTCCCCGCACAGCAAGCAAACGCCTCGACTTCTTAAAGCTGAAGCCACTTTCTAGTGATTGTTGGGGACACCCAGAGCAGCAGCTGCAGGGACAGAAGCTTGCCTCTCGGGGAAGGGCAAGTCCCTGGCTTTCTTCAGGCATCACAGGGTCCACCCTGGGGTCCCTGGAGGGGGGCTGGAGGGTGGATGGACAGTCACACGGGGAGCCGTGCGGGGGTTCAGCACAACCTCCGTCTGCAGCCCACCAACCCCGGTGCCCAAGTTGCCGGCTGAGTTTATTAGCTACTAATTGGCTAAAAGGCTAAAAGGCTCTGGGGCCTCCGTTGCCTAAAGTGCCTTGACCTTGGGGGCCTCTGAGCTCCGGCGCAAGGAGTGCACACCCACGGGTGCACAGAACACAGCCTGCAGGCTGAATGGGTAATAATTAATAACAACAACAAAAACAACAACAACAACGGTGCTAGCAATAGCAGCAGCCTCGGTGTGGAATGCTTCCGGAATTTGGGCGGATGGGCTGAAGGCTGTGCGTACAGACGCTCTGTAGCAAGGACGGCCAGCTCTTCCACAGACTCTGCACACCTTGCTCTGTCCTGGCGCCCCCTGCAGTCAGGAGTGGCCACTCACTGAGGTCTTGCCCAGGCAGAGTGAGCGGACGTGCCCTGCACCCATGCGTCCTTGGCCCAAAACGCCTCCCCACGGGAGCTCCTCCAGTCTCAAGCACAAACTTGGAGGGAGATAGCCGCAGGGACCGTGGCTGTCACAGAAAGAAGAAGGTGGAAAACTTTTGCTGCTGACCTTTGCAATTACTTTTAAATTATGGGGGGGGAAAATGGATATGAACCCAAAAACATGTATTTCAAAATTCCCTTAGGGATACGTAAGCAAGACAGTGTAGACACCGTTTGTCTACACAACAAAGACGAGATTCCTGAAGCAGGTGTTCAAACTCATCTAGCTCAAGCCTTTGGCATTTCCCATTGTCTCTCACACTGGCATCTGGGTCTCTTGGTGGCTCTGAAACGTACCTGTCCCATCCCACCCCCCACCCCACTCAAAGTTTTATCCTCAAAATACTTCCCCAACTACTTCCCTCTGAACTGAGTCATACCTCCCTGAGGCAGCTCCAAAAACATAGCTGCAAATTCTTTGATGCTCCGTTGGTGGAAAAGTGGGGATCTGTGTCATCTCCCTGCCAAAAGCTGGGTAGGCTTGTGACCACCTAAAAGGACAACAGACAACATGGAAACTCTGCCATGTGACTTCCAAGTCTGGGTCACAAAGGCCAGGCATCACTTCTAAGTGTCCTGGAGCGCATGCTCTTGGAACTGCTTTAAAAAAAAAAAAAAGAATTCAACTGAGCCCACTTTGAAGATCTTACTGGCTTTATTCAGTGACTCATGTAGTGGGCAGCAGCCCATGCAGCAGAGAAAGGAGCACCATGTAATATCGTTACATAATAATGAATGAAAATATGAATCAGGAGCAACACTGCCCATGTGACGGGGAAGCTTACGTACAACTCTAGGACAAAGGAACGGGAGCTGCGGCAGGTGGTGCTCCCTACCTGGTTCTGCTCTTTCTGGGCCCCAGACCCTTGCCCATAATGGTCAGATAGTATCTATGCAGCCCAATTCTTATCCATGGATTTATTAAATGCCAACTATCTACCAAGCCTACTCTTTCAGTCCAAAACAAAGTCCTAAGCATCTTCTCATATTACTTCCGTTTTAAATAGGAGGAGACAGACAACAAATGAAATTAAATGTAATCTGTTCCGTGATACGTGCTAAGAAGAAAGCAGCATAAGGGGCGAGCGAAGGTCGTTGAACACGGTAACGTCAGAGAAGTCCTCTCTGATGAGGTAACATTCTAACAGACACCTGAAGAAGCGGGAGAAAGTACAAAGCCATGTTTACGCCAGGGGAGAAGCATTCCTGGAAAAAGGAGGGGCAACATAAAGATCCCCACACAAGAATGTGCTCGCTGAGTTGAAGGAGAATATGGCCAGGGTGCCTGAGCATAGCGACCGAGAGAGGAGCTGCTGGGCGTGGGGCCAAGATGCGTGGCGTGGATGGGCAGGGCATGGCGGTCAGGAAGGGCTGAAGGACTTCTGATGTTGCTCCGGCTTTGGCGGGAAGTCGTCAGACATCCGCGGGCGGAGGGGTGGCACGATCTGGTGCATCCATGGCCCAGGCTCCATTGGGAACACACGCTGAGAGGTGAGTTGGAGGCACTGACATGAGGTAGAGGATTTCACGACACCCAACCAAGAGGCTTGGACGGGGACTGGAGGTGCAGACAATGCGAAGCGGTCAGAACTGGAACATGTCTGAAGGCAGAGCCAGCAGGATTCCGTGTTGGGCTCAGAAGGGTGGGAGAAAGACAGGAGGCAAGAGTGATTCCACGGTCTTCTGGGCTGAAGACCTGCTGGAGCGCCATCAACCTTGGCTGAGAGGGGAACCCTGTGAGGGATGTGGGTTTGGTTCATGAGAACCAAGTGTTGGGTTTTTCTGAAAAACGTCTCTGGAGACATTCTCCAGCTCAGGACCTTATGAAGAGAACTTGCTGAGATTGGCTGGGAGTGACCCACGATCTGCAAAGTCAACGACAGGAGAAAATAGATTCCAAAGGGTCGCAGGTTTTCAGTGGCCCAGAGTGGTCATTTTTTCTTTTGATGGTTACATATTACATAGTGGCTTTGATGCCAATTAGAAATATACGTTACAGAGTGAGGCTAAAGCCATTTTTTTTTAAAGGAACTCATTGAAGGAAAAATACTAATTTAAAAAAGTACAATTGAGGGGCACCTGGGTGTCTCAGTGGGTTAAAGCCTCTACCTTTGGCTGAGGTCATGATCTCAGGGTCTTGGGATCCAGCCCCGCATCCGGCTCTCTGCTCAGTGGGGAGCCTGCTTCCTCCTCTCTCTGCCTGCCTCTCTCTGTCAAATAAATAAATAAAATCTTTAAAACAAAATAGTACAATTGAAATAGTTATGGGGAAAAATCATGTCTGCTATGCACTAATGGATGAGCTTTGGGAAACACTGGTGTTTGATGTAATATCCCAATAATTAAAGTATCTCCAAAGGTCAGTCTCTGAGAAGAGAATTCTTAGCTATTGACTCTATTCTGATTCATCCAAATTTTTCTTCACCTCCAGCTGGCTAGTTGTCTTCAGGTCTCCGTGACGCACCCCTCCCCCCACATTTTTATTTCAACCTGAGGTCTACAGACCGGTGCTGCATCCTAGACCAAAAACCAGAAATAGCATCTGTTGCTTATTCTCACTCTGAGTTCATACGTAGTTGTTCAAACTTTATTCTAATTGGAGGTCTTACAATTGGATTGATGTCTAGAGGAGACTATGCTTTCCCTCGTAAACCCTGCGAAAGGCCACTTGTTGCCTTGATGCCCCGTGTTGGGACAGCTGAGGGCTGCAGGCAGCTCTGGGTGGGGATCCAGCAGGTGGCCCCTCTGGGTCTACCCCTGACTCCGGGGACACGGGTGATCTTTGTGTTTCCACTCACAGTGCTCGGTGGGAAGCATTCCTTCCGGCATAGGGTGGAAACTGGAAAGACGCTATCCCATAAACCCCAGAACACAAGCCCCCTTAATCCATGGGAGCCCTTTACAGCCCACCCCGACAACCACCCTAGGAAGTAGCTACCATTATTCTACCCATTTCACAAATAAAATAACATCCAAGACCCGAGTAGCTGCGCCCAAAGTCACACAGCTTATTTCCTGGCCTCTCCCGTTTCAGTCCATCACACGGGGACCAGGGGCACACAGTGGGGCAACTCTGTGACAGCTGGTGACCTTCAGCACCCAGGATGCACTGAGGAACCCTTGGTGGTGGCTGTTTCAGCCAATGCGGGGGCTCAGCCTCGCACAGCGACCCAGGTAAGTGGAGGGGGATTTGGAGAGAGACTATGGGAGCAAGACCCATGTGGATAGAGTGGTTGCAGGAGGAGGTGTGGGTCTCGGGGAAACCAGGAGAGGAGAGGGGGGCTTTCTAACGGGGAAGTCTGACTTCCTTTGTGTGGGGTACTCCTTACATGTTTGGTGGGAAACCCCACTGAACTCAACTGGGCTTCAACTGTTAGGTGTGCACGTGTAATTTGGAAAGCCTGTGATACAGCCCATTTCCCCAAGGCTGCCCTGTTACAGGTCACCCGTCCCTCCATCTGGAGGCTGGTGACCAATCTCTATCTGGTTTGTGGGAATTATTCTGTATGCCCTTTTCTTTATGTATGTGATACTTCAGTAGAGTTTCTAAAAATATTTTTACTCTCTACATTTTTTTTTAAAGATTTTATTTATTTATTTGACAGACAGAGATCACAAGCAGGCAGAGAGGCAGGCAGAGAGAGGAGGAAGCAGGCTCCTTGCTGAGCAGAGAGCCCGATGCGGGGCTCGATCCCAGGACCCTGAGACCATGACCTGAGCTGAAGGAAGAGGCTTAACCCACTGAGCCACCCAGGCACCCCAATTTCTTCTAATAGATCAAAATATACCCTAAATCTAGCACAGGGCTTTGTTCTAGTCTCCAGCCTGAGCACATTCTCTACCAGCCCCTCCCCTTTTTTTCTTCTTTCTTTTTCCAACAAACTTATCAATTCTGTTTTTAGAATATTTTTTAAATTTTCATCTTTACAGTCATATTCCATCCCTTCATCGTGTTTACCCTTATTTTTGTATATATGTATGTTTTTCTTTCTTTAATATTTTGGGAGGTAGTTTCTTCTAAGAGACCAAAATACACCCAAAATCAAATGGGTGG